>NW_011888961.1:281032-283492 GCF_000151845.1 Pteropus vampyrus
GTGGACAAAGACTCACAGAGTCTCTAGTTCCAATGGCCCTTCTACCTGCCAGTGCTTCTAACTGTAGTCTCAAGGGGCTGAAATCATCAATGAGTTTCGCCAAACACACTAGGGCGTCTTACTTATGAAGCTGGATCTGGATCTTCATGGAAATTTACTGAAACAGCTTTATGGCACCCATTTTAAACAGGTCATTCTTTTAGTCGGCACTCCAGCGTCTATCATATTTTCACCCGCTTCTTTTTCTTAAAAACTTGTAATTTCTTGGAAATAAAAAATTATAGCCCTTTCAATAAAGACAAAAGTAGCTGAAATCGTGGCCAGCACGTTCTACATAATTCACATTCCTTAGGGTTTCAATTAAGTCTTTTTTAGGAAGAATATGTTGTCCTCGTTCTTTTCTGGCTCACAATTATACATTTCTTGACACTTTTAAAAATAGACACTGTTGGCAAGGGACTTTTTCACCTGAGAGGCCTTGAGAAAAAGCCCTCCTTAACTGTAATTATGTTAAGAGTGTATCATGACAGCAATTGGCATTTGCCTCTCATGGGTCTTCCTCCCCTGTTGCTTTAATTACAAAGGACTATTACTTGCCCAGGTTTCATCTCGGTTACATCTGTTAGGCTGAAACGCGGTCAGATGAACAATCCTATGGAGAAAACTGTCTCTTATTTACAGGTGGCTCTGAATATCACACATTTTAGTCTATAGGTTATGAATAATGCCGATTTTCTAAAAAAGAAACGTATGTGGAGAGTGGAGGGAAGGTCAGGGAGAAAACAAGAGAAAGAAAAAGTTAAGGTTCGTACTCCCAAAGAAATAAGGTATGTACAGCCCAAACAAATATGGCCTATTTATAGTTCATGTAAATATACTGGGAGGATCTACTAATAAAAAAAGACAAAGAACACTAGTATAATCGAATACTGTAGTCAGATAGTTTCTCCTGAGTAAATATTATATTTAAGGACACAGCACTTCATAACCTTTTAAAGGTAAAATGTCAGAAAGGATGTGTGAGACAATCGTGAGAGAAATTACGATAAATTGTTTCGTAGGTTACAGAGTTTAAATATTAGGTTGGGGGACTAAAGCTTATCTTGATTCAACTCGGGAGGAAAGATGAAAAGTGAATGATTGCATAGCAAAAGAAGATAGCAAAAATGAAAACCACAGCAGAAATTCTCCACTGTTTGGGATTAATTCCTTTCTCAATGACCTCTTGGGATTTGGGTTACTATTTTAAGGTTCTCCAGTGAAATTTTTTCTAGGATTACCTCCCTAGAAAGAGCTATGAGGCTTTTTTTTTTTTTTTTTAACTTGAAAAAAGACAGAACGTACATACTGCTTTACAACTGTTGGCTATCAGACTTGCAGTCTTCTTGAAAGTCTTTTCAAGGTAGTGTGCAAATCTTTCATTCTCATTTTCTTTTGATCCTAGCTGAAGAAATTCACCTATAAAGAAGGAAAGGGGTCATTTGAGACATGGTTTTATGGCCTGGCTAAATACTAAAATGGAATAAAAAAGAAAAGTCAGAATTAACCTACCACGCACCAGATCTTCAATAACTTGGGTTAAAATAGATATAACAGTTGTATTTCCAATTCGTGCCAGAGCTATAGATGCTGCAGAAAGAATTAAATCTCCAGCAAGAACAGCCTAGAAAAAAAGGATAAAAAAAAAAACCCCAACAATCTTGTAGAGAAACGTATCAGAGCAATGGTGCAAGAATAAAGTTACTTCTCAGACGACACAAACAGAATAGGAGGGAGGGGTCTTCTGGCATGTTAAGTTTTTTCCCTTTTTCTTCCTCAGTAGGATTATGTAATAATCAGTCACGGATTCGGAACACCATTTGGGCTGGCTTGGTTCTGGGAGGTTACCCAGTCTATCTGCCCACTTCAGAGCTGAAGACATGACTCCTGGGGATGGAAATGACCTTACCTTGCATCTTCGTCCCCTGGCCCCATCAAGAAGCAGCTGCCTTCAGACTAGGACCATTTGTTTTTCCCTCGAACCATCTTCTCACTACTGCCTTTACACCACCGCTTCGTCTGCCCCAATGTCCTTCCCCTTCTCCTTTGTGGAGCATTCATTTGCATAATTAGCTCAGTTGGCATCTCCCTGAGGTCCACCAGCCTCAGTCCTGTGGGAGTGCAGCACCCCTCACACACTGCTGTCTGAACTCTTCCTCAATCAGGATTTCCTATTTCCTGAACTCCTTGAGGGCTCGGTCTGGGTATTACCTCAGCTAGTACATAGCCCGCATCCCTACCCCAGCACAGCGCACAACACATGCTTTTCTTGATTAAAAACTCAACCAAGGAATCTGGGGTCCAAGTTCAAGCTCTTTGCATGATATCACACTGCCCCTCATTCCTGGACAATATATCTTTTTCATTGAATACTAGATAATCAATATTTTCCCGATATTCTTGAGATTGTGAATAGATGTC
>NW_011888961.1:284634-304434 GCF_000151845.1 Pteropus vampyrus
TCTTCACCAATTCTGATGTATGGAATTCTGTCAATAGGACACAAAATCTTTTCATCTAAAACTTGAAATAAAAACCTTGCTAATGAAATTGCAGGACTTGAGTGCACAACAAAGTCAAGGACATTAAAGCAAAACCAGCACATAAAGGTAACAATGAACGTACATTTCTTCTTTTAATAAAGGCAATTAGAAAACAGCGGGAAGCAGGTACCGTCAATACGAAGGGAAGGAGGGGAGGAGAGAGATCTTTTTCACATTAGTGTTTTGTTTGTGCTCAAAGGGGCTTGGGGGTGAGGGTGGGGGGCTGAACAGCCAATGGAGGTGCACGGGGGTGGAGGGTGGTGAGGGGGGCTGGAAAAGAGTGGGGAGGTCGGAGGGTGCAGGGTTGGCGGGGTGGCAGGAGATGCTGGATCTCAAACGACCTGTACCTCTTCACTCCTATTTGGTCTACTGCTTTCCTCCCTTCAACCCATGACTTAAAAGTCCTCAAACAAATTCCCTATGTCACATACCTCCTTCAAGAAACACCAATAAAATAATGGAAATAAGCGTTAAAATAGACATATATAAATCAATCCCAATTACAGTGCCTCTATTTCAAAAGGTAAAAATTTTCATTGTAAAATAGTATCCCTTTAAATTTTTTTTTTAAAGTTCTATTTACGTATTTTTTAAAAAGTTTTATGACACTCTCACACATGGTGGTCAATAAATGATTAAGGAATTAAACTGAATCTGAGTAAAATCCGAGCCTAAAAGTAAAATGTCTGATTCCTCACGAAATGTGCTTTTTGGATAACTACAGAAATCCCTTCCCTTATAACCAAAAGCGATTCTATAGAAAACTGTGAAAAAGCAGGAATACTAAGTTTTTCTACAGTATTATCTAGCATCAAATATCTGTACACAGATAAGACATGAATACTATTTTGAATGTGAGAAGACCACATCTGAGGAAGCATAATTTTTTCAATGAGACAAATCTGAAAAATAAATGCAATCCAAAGTGCGTGTGATTTGATAAGAGAAATAAAAGAAAAAAAAAGAAAAAAAAAACATACCTTCTTTTCACCCCAGATCTTATTAACTGTACGTTTTCCTCTTCGAGAACTTGCATCATCAATAACGTCGTCATGAACCAGACTAGCAGTGTGGATCATTTCTGCAATTAAGGCTATGGAGCGCTGGCTGGCTTGTACATCTCTAGTTAACAGAAAGCAATGCTTTTTAACAGAGACGCCGCCTATAACCTTCTCAGCAATCATCTTGTGAAAACTGGACATCGGATCTAGGACAAAGAATTTTATTTCTCTAAGAGAAACCGTATTAACACTGGCTTCCCTACAGAGCCACTTGGAGAACATTTTTAAAAATGCACGAGATATTGTTTTATGCCAAGATTATGTTCTACGGAGACCACATTAAGAAGTAGAATTTATATGATTAACAAAAAGAAGATAAACGTCGCAGAAATCTGGCCATTAGGCTGAAGAATTATCTTTATGTCTTATAATAGTGGTGTTGGTTAGAGGATCAAGTTTATAATTAGGTTACAATTATTTCAGGGCTGGATGGGAATGACGGGTGAGCAGCATTCTGAAAAAAACTATTATTAGAGAGCCAGTGATCACTATGTTCAAAGCTTTTCATACTGTTTTAAATGTTCAGTAAGAAGACCTCAATAACCGAGACAGAATTTTTGTAAAAACTTTCCTCTGATTAGTATTGAACCTTTACATTAGAAATGTATTCTTTATTTCCCAGATTTAACACAAACTACCGGACGAATACTCTAAAGAAGATACTAAATATGAGTTTTACAGTTAAAAAGGAATTCCCTCAGTTTCTTTTTAATCATCATTATTATCACTATCATCATCTATGAGAATGAAAGTAAATTTCAAGAAAATCAAACCGGGGAAATAGTTTAGTGAATATTTTGACTTTAGACATACGCCTGACTTAAACACATGTGAACCAAATGTTTCACTTATTCCAATAGTTTACTCTTCAAATATCATCAAATTACCTCTTAAAGGGGAGAAAAGTGAGAGGGATACTAACATATGACATTTTCTTGAAAAACCTAATCTGAACATCTGTAAAAGATAGTGCTCATTCTGATTCCTTGGATCTGCCAGAAACAATGAAAAATGAAGTGTAGCTACATTAGAGATGCTGGAATTTAGCTACAAACACTAAATCAGCATGAGAGTATTTTCCGATTTTGCTTTAAATATAATTTTATAACATGATGCCTTGCCGGCCCCTCTTACCTAAGATTTTAGAACTAAACCTCGGAACCTTCCAACAGCTTCTAGCCCGGAAATTGATTGTAAAGTGCTGCTTGCTCATTATTTATTAATATAGCACAATCCTAACAGTCCTAAATACTTCCAGATCACAAAACATTCTCCCAAAAGGGAAAAAGTAAAGCGACGGAGCATAGGGACAAGTCATCCTGTAAAACCACTTTTGTAAAGGAGGAAATGGAGGGTCGGTGGCTTCTAAGAGCCTGTGCTGAGTCCCTCAGTGAGACATTCACAGATGCTATATTTAGGAAGCCTGGACCTTAAATATTTTTCAGGTAAATTTACTGGGCCCTATCTTATTTGAGTTGAATGCACAGGAAAAAGATGTAGGCTTTTTAAAGTTGTCTTTTAATACAAAGGCTATTTTCAGAGTATTCTCTCAGATGGATTTTGGTCTAATAAAATATATACTTCCTACTGGTTAGTGGTAGAATTTACCTTAAAACAGCCGGTAAGGCCTCTAGCCTTTTTCGTGCGTTCCTAACTTGGGCACCATTTCCATTATCGCAAACTATGTCAGCAGACAGGGTTCCCTGCTGGGAACTCGAAGTAAAATGACAGTGCTCACTGAGACATGAGACTTTTTTTGTAATTTGAACAACAAAGGTTTCTTAAAATATTTCTTAAAATAGACTACCTGTACATGAAAATTCCATTTGCATGATTAAATTCTCGATGGATACAAATCACAACTCTTGCTTAGAATGTTATTTGGCATTGTGAAACAGCCCCTACATGGCATAAGTACCACATTTTAGATGCTTTATAATTTTGCTTTATAATTTTATCTAATGTACTTTTTCCTATACAAGTTTAAGCTTTAATGTGTGTCAGCTTCTATCTGGAAAATACTGCCATTGCTTATACGTAGCACAGTAAATGGTGAGACAGATAGAATTTGCAGATTACAAAAAAAAAATCTCACACTATCTTTAAGATGAACTCTCCAAAGTGCCAAACTGAGTCATGCCTTCAAAAAGTTGGGCACCATTTCTGCTTCCTGCTGTGAAATATCAGCGACACTTTCCCAGCTTCTCTGAGAGGTGCTAAGAAAAACCAGACAGCACAAGAAAAGGAGGCCCTGCGTCTTGAAAGTTGGCTATGTCCTCTGTATTTCACACCTGCAAGAGCATGCTATGACTCAGCAAGCCCTCAGGACTTTGTTTTTCCTTCATTAAAGGAAAAATGTTATAATGAATAGTTTCAAGCATAGACCATGACTCCCCACTCTCCTCCCCACTGCCACATACTTTCACCCAGCTTGTGTGTGTGTGACATGCTGCTGAGTCAGCTCTGACTCCCAGTGACCCTATAAGTGATGCCCACAGTGCTCTGTCTCAACAGCCCTGCTCAGCTCCTGTAGACTCGTGCCTGTGGCTTCTTTTATGGAGTCAGTCCATCTCATATTTGGTCTTCCTCTTGTCCTGCTACCTTCTATTTGTTCTTTTCCAAAGAACTCTGCCTTCTCATGATGTGCCCCAAGTAGGACAGCTTCAGTTTTGTCATTTTTGCCTCCAGTGACGTTTCAGGCTTAGTTTGCTCTAGGATCCACTTGTCCATCTTTCTGGAGGTCCAGGGTATCCATAGAGCTCTCCTCCAACTCCGTATTTCAAATGAATCGATATTTTCCCCATCGGCCTTCTTCACTGCTCCCACATCCGTGCATAGTAATTGGGAATAAGAGGGTGTGGATGGCCTTGGCCTTGGTCTCTGATGATCCATCTTTGCGCTCAGAGATCTGTCCTAACTCTTCTGTTGCTGCCTCTCTGAGTCTCAGCCTTCTCTTGATTTCTTGGCTTCGGTCTCCATTTGAATGGATGACTGAACCAACATAAGCAAAATCTTTAAGAATTTCGGTGTCTCTACTATCTGTGTTAAAGTCACGTATTTTTTCTGTAGTCATGACTTTTGTCATCTTGATGTTCGAATGCCGTCCTGCTTTGCCGCTTTCTTCTTTCCCTTTTATCAGAAGTCGTTTCAAAATATTGCTATTTTCTACCAGTGAGAGGGTGTCATCTGCATATATTAAGTTCTTGACATTTCTTCCATCAATTTTCACTCCTTCTTCCTCTAAGTCTAGCCCAGTTTTTCATACATGTTGTGTACAAATTAAACAAATAGGGAGATAAAATGCATCCTCGTCTGACACCTTTGCCTACAGGAAGCCATTCTGTCTCTCCGTATTGTCCTGACAGTGGCTTGCTGTCCACAGTACAGGTCACGCATCAGGACAATCAAGTCCTGAGGCACGTCCAGTCCTTTCAGAGCAACCCAGAGCTTTTCAGGATCCATGCAAAGGCTTAACAGAGTCTATAAAACACACTAATTTGAAATTCTTTGGAGCACCAGTATCCAGTGAGTGCTCGCAATTTGATCTCGAGTGCCTCTTCCTTTTCTGCATGGAGCTTGAACATCCAGCGTTTCCTGCTCTGTATAAGGTCAAAGCCTCTGTTGCATCACCTCGAGTGTCACTTTACTTGCGTGGGAAATTAGAGCACCCAGTTTACATGTGATTTTAAAAAAAGCAAAACTTCCCCCCATTCATTCCAACCCATAATGTGACATCTGACGCAAATTACAAGTAAACCCCAGTGTGGGAAAATTATATCTAAAAAGAAAATCAAATCTTAGCAATGGATTACCTTGGTTCAGAACAAATCAGAGGAAAATAATAAATCAAAACAGTACATGTGGTTTCATTTTAATAATAGAGACAGTGAAACTTCTATTCCCAAATCTAAAGGTTGTGTAATGAACAGAGTCCTCAAATGGTATACAGAAGACTCTACTTCTATTTCGAAATGTTCTTCTGTTTGTCTCTTCTGACAATTCTAAAAATAAGTGTTTCACTTTGCTTGTTAGAACTCTGAGAAGCTTAACGTTTCTTAAATATCTATCCCTGGTCCACCATATTGAAATCAATACCCTTGAAAATGCAGACCGAGGCCTCAGATATGCTGAATCCGAATCTCTAATGGCGGGACTCAGGTACCTGCATTTTTAAATAGCATGTCAGGTGATTCCTGATGCACAAAGTCTGGGGAATATCGCTGTTTAGTGGGGGGTATTCATTTTGATTTACTGTCAGCCAAAATAGAAGCTTTTCCTAAGGGTTTTGGTACAAGCTCAGCCTTTGCTGATCCACTGCTGCATTGTCTGTAAGCTGTGGGCAAATGGAAGGAGAGTCTGTCCTACCCTAAAAGTGACCTGAAACTTGGGGCATCAGTTCAGAGGTCTTGTGCTAATGACCCTCCCAAGTCTCTTCATAGCCTGAGAACAGAAAGGCTGACTTGCTCTGAACAACACAATCATGGGAGGGCGATACTTCTTTTCTCTTATCCTCTGCATCATCATGAGTTTTAAGGGACGTAAATAGAACTCCATCAGTTTGGTACTGAAGAAGCTCTCTACTGAAATTGCAAATGAAGTCTCTCGCTCTCTCTGCCTTGCTATAGAAAATTCTCAGGATGCGAATCACATTTCCTAGTTGTTCCCTGCTAGGAGTACACATATTCGAGTTTTCAGTATGCTCAACAAATAGCCATTCAGACTCAGATAGATTTTATCTTTATCTTCCACTGACTTGACTTGCTACAAGTTTGGGTACTTCAATTACTGAGACTGGGGAATGTCCTCTGATTTACCCTTTCGTCGGCTCCGTCAGATCCAGAGGGAGAGAGAAGCCCCCCAGGCCCACTCTCTGCACTGAGGCAATACGATGTACTGATGGGGTTCGCGTTGGCTTCCTGTGGCTGCTGTGACAAATTACCACAAACTTAGTGGTTTAAAACAACAGACATTCCCTCACAGTTCTGGAGGCCAGAAGTCTAAAAACAGTGCTACTGGGCTGAAATCAAAGTGTCAGCTGGCTGTACCTGCTCTGGAGGCTCCAGGGGAAAATCCTTTCCTCACCTCTTCTAGCTTCTGGTAGCTGTCAGCAGGCTTTGGCTTATGGCCACATCACTCCAATCTTCAAGACCGCCATCTTCCAAGCTCTCTGCTCCATCTTCACGTCGCCTTCTCTGTGTGAGCCAACCTCCCTCTGCCTCCCTCTTATTGAAGTATGTGTGACCGCATTTCGGGGCCGTCAGATAATCCAGGATAATCTCCCCATTTCAAGATGCTTAATCACATTTGCAAATACTCTTTTTTTTTTTTTTTGGCCGTAGAGTGTAACACTGACAGGTTCTAAAGATTACGATGTGGATATAACTTTTCAGCCTCACCCCGTTTCTTACTTCACTAGCCTGTTCTGTTGGTACTCAAATGTTTCCTTCTCAGTGATCTGGTTTTTGAAATTACTTGATTTTATCGCACCTGTCTAAAATCTTGTTTGTCCTCATTATGGATGCTACTTTAAAGAGTCTCACCTTCCACAGTGGCATTCGGGTTGAATGCGTGGAACTGAAGGAGTTCTTGAGAATCGCACACTCTCTGCCTCTCATCTTTGTCCTCCTATTTCCATTTCCCGGCCTTTGTCTCTGGCCACTGCAATCTTGTTCCCTCTTCCCCTTTTCCTTACTGGCACGCCGGGGATGCTACTGACATGAACGGCAAAGGTGCCTTCCATCTAAGGAAGAGCAGAGTGTAGGAGGGGTGTCTGTGAGCTCAAACTAGCTTAGCAGGTCATTACCTTTGGTCACCAGATGAACCCAAATGAGCACGTCAGGCTCGGGGTGAAGTCTGTCTCTTTGGTGAGAACAGCGTTTTCAAACTTGACCCCAATAATCGTGAATTTATTAGCAGTTCTGACATTGAGAGAAAAGAACTGACATCCAAGAGCAGCGGTTCCTGTATAGTTTCAGATTTATCTTCAGACAAAACAATGCCTGCAAAGCTGCGTCATATGAGATGCATGGTTCACGCTACTGTTTATTTTCTGCCCACCGAAGTTACCCTGAAGACGTGTGGAACCTTTGGATACGTGGCGAGGAGCCCACCATGACGACACCTTGGATCTGCAGCATATCCAGGCTGGCTTTGTATAGGGCTTTCCTTACGGGATCCAGGCTACTGCAGAATAATGCAGCATTCGCTTTGTTCCAGCTGGGCATGGCTAACGGAGTGTAGAAGCTGATTCCTTCGGTGAAGGAATCTGCCTCATCCTGGCATGTGGGGGCTGGAAGAGCGTGCACGCGGCATATCAAATGCCCTACGGCCCTCCTGCTCTCACTGAGGTTCTCCTTATGCTCGGGTTTGACCTCACCAATGAAATGGAAGACCATCTGGTGATCCAAATCTCCTCCACCTCAGCAGGTGTGCCTTCTTACAGACTTTCCTTCAAGATCCATTTTACTAAGTATGGACATGTCAAAAGTGCCACCTCCTAGGTTAAGGACAAAACATTTCTTTTGACACCAACTTTCCTGCCTATCCTGTAAAGAGCTACAGCAGTAGCTGGCTCAGTGATGTGGAACACACGGAAACCAGGATGGTTCTAGGAATCATTCGAGTGAGCTGGTGCTGCAATGACTGTTTTGTTACAGGCTTTTGTAAGTCTCTTTGTCCTTATGAGAACCATAAAAGTTAACTCCTCTGAAGATAAGGTTTTTATCACGCTTGGATTCTTGACCTATTATCTAATGTGAAAACTGCATTTTATAATCTGTATCATCTAACTGAATGTCTGGCTCTGTAAACTGAATGAGTGAGATTCAATACCCTTTGATTATTTGCATAATCGAGATCAACGGATCTGTACGCAATATCTCTTGAGTAGCCCTGTTAACCTGGCCAGTGGCAATATCTGTGCTGGAAGAGAGCCATGCACGGACAGATGGTGCCAAGGTCAATAAGAGTCAATCCCTTCAATGAGGTTGCTGAGCGAGATAAGTCTGGATTATTTGAGAAAGATTAGACACTCTCTCTGTGTTGTACTCAATGAGTAGAGAAATTTTATAGACATCTATTGACTCTAAGGCTTCGTTTTGATCCAGATTCTTTGATAAAGTCAGCCCTGACCTACTCAATGTAGGCTAGTTTGGGTTTTGCTGAACTCTGTTGTAGGTGGGGTTTTTGGGAAGCAGACTGAGGCTGAAAGTATAGGATGTCCCATGAGGAGTGCCCTTGGGATCAACGCCTGATGGGGGCAGAGGAGGAAACAGGCCTGAGCAGCAGGAGAAGTATCCACAACAGAGGTCTACCCACAGCTGCAGGCCCCCACTGGTGCGCTGTGGAACAAGAATGGCCCTTCACTCAAGTCCCTCGACGCAGGCTGGCTCAAGAGGGGCACGGCCTCAGGTGAGAGGAATTTCTGCCACTGAGGCCATCTTTTGAGGGACTGAGAACCAAAGGCTCTCTACCAACAATGCCTGGCACAGCAGCTGGGACAAAGGGTCCTTCATTGAAGGAGGATCTGAGCATGGGTCTCAGAATCCACAACTCTGTTTTCTGGACCTTTCAAGTCTGAGTCATCAAGTCTGAATGTTGTGTGTGTTCCTACCTCACTCACCCAGGTGGGGCTTAAACTTTTGGGGGCCATAACTTTTGGGGGCCATAACTTTTGGGGGCTTAAACTTTTGTGGGGCTTAAACTTTTGGGGGCCATATTACCCTTCAAGAATATATTATAAGCTATGTATACTCTTCTCCAGAAAAATGCAAATACGCAAAGAGCACACAATTCTAATGGGCCCATGGACCCCATAACTCTCATGAACCTTAGGTTAAGAAGTCCCAGGAAAATGATCTAACAGGGAACATTTAATGGACGACCAAAAAAGCTTAACAAAGGAAAAAGAAAAATCAAAAAAGCAGTTTCTCCTCTCTAGTTCCTCAGGGATCGGATCTACTGTTTTCTGCAACCCCCTCAGCATTACTGTCCACCTATTAAACACACATCTCACAAGCACGAAGACGGCGTCTGATAGAAGCCCTTAAACTTTGATCGTCAAGTGATAAAGCGGACCTCTCTCAATTCTGCCATCACTGACAAGCAAGCAGATGAAGGACTGGAATGGGTTCTGGTGGAACGGGCCAGAAACAGAGGCTGTGTGTGGTCCTGCTCCTGAATCCTGAGCTACCTTTGTTCCACATTGCTCTCAGTCTTTCTCAGCAAGCAAAGCTGCACGTTGCCCAGCTCTCCAGAAGCTCTCCCTGCAGCCCCACTTCTTGCCTCAAGTGGCATGGAACCAACAGCGCCATGATATTTAGCCCATGGAAAGTCTAATCCTAAAGGGATCTCAGGAAGGATCCTTATTCTTAGGAAGGGGCTTGGCGAGTAATACGGCTGGGACACTGGGCCACCTAAATGCACGCCACGATGATGACTCACAGCCCAAAACCAGACACCACCTCTGCTCTGCGCCCTTAGTAGGCCCTCCTCTCCACTGATGGGGAAAATGACAGTGCAGCTGAAACATCCCTGAGAGAGCAGACTCGAACTTACTATCTGAACTAGCAACGCCTTTTCCGTGGCACACTCTCCCATGCTTTCTGCCACCAACAGTTTATACAGTTTCAGAAAAGCAAATTAGAATAACTTTCACCTATGAGGGTAACAGCTGAGTTAGAGCAGTACAGAATACTCTTTTCATGTTAACTGTGAGGATAACGAACTGTATTATGTCTTAAGCTGAGAAATTAAAAATATAAACACGCATTCTCCCTAGATTAGTGGTTCTCAACCAGGGATCATTTCAGTCTACTGGGGACACTTGGCAATGTTTGGAGACTTTTTGGGTTGTCATCGACTGGGGGCTAGGGGCGCTGCCCACATCTAGTGGGTAGAGGCCAGGGACGCCGCTTTATCTTACGATGCACGACAACACTACTCACCACAAAGAATGTGGCCCGAACGTCTATAGTGCCAATGCCGAGAAACCTGCTCTAGACCACGTGAGGCGGACCTCAACTTCAGTTCGGAGGGCACATTTCTGTTGCTCTGCCTTCTGAGTGAAGTGAAAGTGAGCCTGGTGACGGTTAAAAGGTCACTGCCAGAGACTGCCACTGCTTGTTTGAACTATATACTAGGAGCTCTTCCAAGTCTCAGATAAGTGGGAGGCACCCTGAGGCCGGTGTGGCGTGCTGGGGCCATAGGGAGGGGCCCGGCAGCAGGGTGCCAAAGGCTGCGGTGGGCAAAGGTGAGCAATGTCTGACGCTCCCTCTTGCAGCATCCTTAAATTTAGTGCTGACAAACCTTAGGCATTCCTTAAGGTATTATCTACTGGGAAAAGGTAGTAGAATACAAATGTTCAACAACAGGGAAATGGATAAGTTCATTACGGTCTACTGGACCGTCCAGCACTGGGCTACATGATGTAAAAATAACAACTATGAAGACACTCCAGCTCCATGGTAAAGACTTTAAAAAACAATGGTAAGGAAACAAAGCAGAACACAAAATTATTTACATAGTGTATGACTGAATACAAGAGAGGAAGGGAAGAGGGAATGACGAAGGTGTCATGGGTACATCTGCGTTCCTTTTCAAGATTTCCTTTACTAGTAAACGTTGCAGTTTGAATACTTTAAAACTGCACATATATCCAAAACTCAAAAGTTGAGGACCCACCCACGAGATGCCTTCCTTGAAGGTTTCCCTTTGGCACGGTTCTGGAAGTCACAGGAATGAGGGCACTGAAGGGGGTGCGGTGCCCACGACCATGGCACAGCCTCTCCACTTCATAACCATCAACCTTTGGTCCGACTGGCCCATGTGGGTAATGAGCACGTGCAGCACACCCCCTGGCAGTCTTTACTTCTGAATGAGAAAACTGAACGTGGCTTTTAGATTTCTTTCTAAAATGCTTATTTGCAGCTGGAGTTGTTCTTCCATGGACATGAAAAAGGCTTTGGAAAAGGAAGGTGCCCAGAACAGAGACCAGAGTGATCTCAGAGACTCAAAGTCAGACTCTACTCATCATAAAGTTAATTCTTAGGTACATGCTACTCATTAAACAGAAAACTAAATGGTAACCTTGGGAACGAAGAGCTGCTGAATATATACCTAGAGGGGAGTGATAGTAAATGACTCACCGGGAGTTGTTATAATGGATATTACATGCTCGGGCCATTAGCACCACGATAATTGGTCGAAAGGCTTTCCCTTTTCCATCAAAGTAGTATTCAGACATTTCCTTAAGTTCTGTTGTAGATATGAATAGCTCCTGAAATGAAGTTTCTCTGTGTTAATATGGCATCATAATTGCACAGACAGTCAACAGGATTTCTTTTACAAATCTTGGATGTGATTTCAGGGCATTCGTTTTAATTGAGAAACTCAACACTCAGGTGGAAAAGGTTCCAACATGGTAAAGTCACAAATCTGGGCCACAAGCAATGCCTGGCTTGGTCCCAAGGGGCATAGGTGCGAGAGCGGAAGAAGAGGAAAGCGCTAGGTGGCCCAAGGACACCGGGCCAGTGACAGCTGGATAGAGGAAGGAGCAGGGGCTGGTTAGTAGCTTGGAAGACAGAGGGGAGAGGACAAAGATGGGAAGTGTAGGAGCTGGCAGCTGTCGGGAGGCTATGAAGTGGGAGGTCGCAGGGGGCGTTCTGGGTAGGGAGGCAAAGCTGTGTATCAGGGACGAGAATGAAAAATAGTGGCTGGGGAGAAGCAGCAGGGGTAAGTCTGGCTCAGCCTTCATTTAGCAAAAGACACATCAAAGGTCCACGGAGGAAGTGTAAGATGCGGTCTGCCTGATTGTGAGGAGCTTTCCAATGAGCTAGGGAGACAAAATTGTTTTAAAAAAGAAATATCTAGTGAATAATACAGAGGTAACCTAAACAATGCTATACATTTAGTACATTAAAAGTTCAAAGAAGGGAGAGAAAAGTGTTGGCTGGGAAAACCAAACATTTCACAGAGGAGGTAAGCTTTGACCTGGGCTTAGCAAATAAGTAGGGCTTTGATTTGTGAAGAGGGGAAAGAGGCTTCCAGGTGATGGGCATGTGTTTGTTTTATCTGCAGCTTGAAGACTTGCTGGAATGAATCAGAGCTTATCCCCGCAAGGCAGTGGGAGCTAAGAATGGACCCAGAGGGCCCCAGAACACCAGACAGTGGCCTAGTCATTAACTCGCTAAATTGTTGACTCAATGTCAAGCTGGTAATAAAAGCAGAGGTTACAAAGATGAACAAGATGGTCCCACCCCTACAAGGAGCTCAAAGTCTAGGTGGGGAGAAGTAATAATACAATAACGGCAATAAAACACAGTGGTGTGACAAGGCGCTGTCCCTGAGGCCAGTGCAGCTTCCCTGGGATCACACAGGAGACAACTTGGCTCAGGCTGAACTAGGGAGGAAGAGACCAAGGCTGAGGGCAACAGAAATGGGGGTGGTCTGACCTAAGGCAGTGGGAATGAAGGCAGACTAGGGGGTGTGGAGGGGGAAAGAGAGAGATGAGTGGAGGCTCCTTCTGGGGTTCCTGGGTGGTATCGTCAAAGAATGGGAAATAGAGAAGAAAAGACAACGAGTAGGAGAAAGCAGAGATTCAGACACATTAAGTTTGAAATAGTCATGGACGCTCCACTGAGCAGTTAGATGTATGGGAATAGGAGCGACCATTCAATCTGGAATAGATATATTACTTGGTGGTTGTAAGTATGGAAATGGGTAAACTGGGGACATAAAGAGAGGAGGGACTGACAGAACCCCAGGCAAAGGCAAAATTAAGGGGGTGGGTGGAGGGCATAGAGAGGAACCCAGGAAGCAGACTGAAGGACGGTCCAAGAATCGGGAGAACCCGGATCGTGCAGAAGCCAGGGGAAGAGTTTCACGCAGTGGGCGTGGTCGACAGTGCCCACTGTTCTTAAAAGTCAAGGACGATAAAACCCATAAAATGTCTAATGGATTTACCGGAAGGAAGCTACCGGGACCCTGGGCAAAGGCCGTTTCCGAGAAGAGGCTGGAAAGGAAGGCACGGTGCCATGGCGGAGTCGATGTGAAGGGGCGAAACAGAGACAGAGCTGGAGCATGCTGTGCCTGTGATGGAGGGGGAGGGGGAGGGGTGGGACATCCGGTCAAGGGACGGTCCTTTACTTAAAAGGGATAGGAAAGAGACACTGCAGAAAAAGGAGAACAGGCCGTCGCGGGAGCAGCTCCCAAGATGCTGGGATGGGGCTTAACTAGAGGAAAGGGACTATTCTGGAGAGGAAGACGTTTACTTCATGGAGGCGGAGGGATGGGAGGCAGGTGGGCTTGCACATGGGCCCGGAGCAGGTGTCGAGGAAGTTCCACCTTCGTGGCCTCTACGTGATTTATCAAATAGGAAGTGGTGTTGCTATGAAAATGGCAGAGTTGCGCGGGGGCTCGAGGAGGAAAGTGGGGATCCTCAAACCGGGAAGGAAGCTGACGAGGGGCATTTGAGAACCCCCGTGAGGTTAGGAGCCAAGGCAACTTTTTTTGGGGGAAAGCGTTTCATGAAGAAACCCTATCGGGGGCAGTCTGGCACTGATATTCCGAATTAGATAAGACAGCAGCAGGAATCACGGAAGGCTTCAGTGTTTCAGCAGTCATGCCGTAGGTGATGGGCATGGAGAGGAAATGTTAGGTAACTCGCTGGACAGGGAGGGGCAGTTTCTCAACTCTGCAAGAACCTTTTTCTGGAAGGTAACATGTATTGAGTCCTCCATATTGCCCCACAGTTGTTGCTCAAGAGACCTCTGAAACTCGACGTTCGTGAATCAGGTTTGCAAAGGCACTGTACATATCTGAAACCTGCACTGTGTGTTCATAATTCTAAAAGCCCAACATTACTTCACGGCATCATCGAAACTACCTTACCTTTCTGATGTCCTCATACAAACCTTTCAAGTCTCTCCTACCAAGTTTAAAAGGATCGGTGTACTTCTCGCCGCTTCGTGTTTTACTACAACAGCACGTGGCGGATGTTGCGTGATAGAGCCTGGGACGAGCACAGAAGCACACAGTGTAAGTTTGAGCACTGTTTATTAAGTGAGATGATTTCATTAAGTAGAAATTATGCACACATATGCATAAACAGAAATGTAGCAGAGTCGGATGATGGAAAATTTAAGCCCAGATACTTGCTGGAAATTAAGCATGAACCTAAAAAGGTCATTGTAATTTAGAAAAAGACACAGAATTCTGTTCTTGCTAAACAATAGTATTTAGTGTTATAAATAAACGTTGATTATTTTTATAACCAGGACCTTGAGAACCCACGAAATCAAAGAAAGACTAAGTCATGTTCACTGTGTTCTGAGTTGAGTTTAAATTTTACTATAGTCCATTTTTTGAAAAGGCAGAGATTACACAGAGCAGATACTGCAGCACTTATGTAAACAACATATTCAATTTGTTGCACTAGCTCACCACAGTTTAGAATAGAAATTTACTGGCAATATGGCTGATTTTAGTAGTTGCAATATGGATTATAAACTTACCGTGATATAGTATACATATTTGGAAAGGCAGCCGTTAAACTCTTCACAAGATTAAAATATGACATCTATAAAAGAATTAAGAAACTGGTAAAAAGTCATGAAAAACTTGTTTATGACACTAGATAAATAAAATCTTCCATAATTCATACTTTTAGTTGTATATTCATAGGTAGATTGCAAACTTTAGAAAAATGATAAAACATCTATAATCTATCTCTTCCTCCAAAGAGAGCTACAGTTTCCATATTCATAGCTATCTTTCCAGATCTGAAAAGTAATTTTAAAACAATTTCCTTCCATTTAACTAAGATTGGTGGGAGAATAGTAAAGATTAGTGTTACTTACATTATTTTAAATTCTAACAATGGTATAAAACAAAGAATAATCAAGATTCCAAAAGCATCAGCCCAGATGGTAAAAAGGAAAAGGATTTCAGTGTTAAGGAGGAAATTTACATTTACACAAACACTACCTATTTTAAGGTATTATTTCTGAATATACTTGGAAATGGTACTTCTTGATAAGTAATGTTAAAAAACAAACAAGCTCAGCAGCACGTTTTGATAAATATTAACTTTCATCAGTGATCAAGAACAAAACTTCTAAAAGATTCAGAGGTGGTGATGACAAATATTAGCTCCCACAATTATTAAGCACTATTATGGGCCAGGAATTGTGACAGGAACTGTGGACCCAAAGAAATAGACAGCCAATCCTGAAGAATTCAGGGACACAGACATTTCAAAGATTACTAATCTAATGTGGTAAGGGCTCTCATAGAGTATTTGAAGAAAGCATTTTGACAGAAAAGGATGAATTTACCACAAGAAAAATAAAACTAATCCACTCTATTAGTAATCAAGTCATAGTGTGCTTTTACACTATTTGACTCTTACAACTACTTGCTTTGTATACAGCTGGGGAATTTGAAGTTCAGAAAAGTCAAGTCTGAAAAACTGACACACAGATGCTCCTAGACTTACGGTGGGGTTATGTCCTGATAAACCCATCGTAAGTTATAAATATCGTAAGTCAAAAAGGTGTTAAATACACCTAAGTTACCAAACATCATAGCTTAGACTCGCCGGTTTCTACTGAATGCGTATGGCTATTACACCATCATAAAATTGAAAAATCTTAAGTTGAAGCTTCCTAAGTCAGGGACCATCTCTACAGAGGTTTATAATACTGTATAGTCATGTGCTGCATTACATTTTGCTCAATGATGGACCCATAAGATTATAATGGAGCTGAAAAATTCCTATTACCTAGTGAGGTCGTGGCCTTCAAAACATCGTAGGGCAACGCATTACTCACGCGTTTGTGGTGATGCTGGTGTACACAAACGTGAGCTGCCAGTCATATAAAAGTATAGCACATATGATTGCAGTAGTAGGCCATACCTTCTAGGTTTGCGTAAGTGTACTCTGATCGAGTTTTGCAGGACAAAATTGCCTACTGATGCATTTCTCAGGACATATTCCTATCGTTAAGTGGTGTATGTGTGTATATGGAAGGTGAGCAGAGTTTACCGCCCCAGAATATGCCTCTCTGGGATGTGGATTATTTTAAGATGGTTATTTTAAAGAAACAAAAGACTCAGGAAGAATCTCTGAACTTCCCCTAACTCTGTAAAAGAATTTAGACAGAGGACCTACTCCAGGAAGGCAACTATCATCATAGATAACTAGAGTTTAATATGAACTAGGTGTGATAGACAGGGAGGAACCTAGCAAATCCCTTTGATAAAAGTCCTCTGTGTTTCACTGTTAAAGAGGGCCCAGCAAACATTTGCTTATCCATTGCTGTATGAATTGCCCTCCTTTCTTTTGAAGTCCCAAACAACTACTCACAAACTCCCCCACACCCGGCCTTTTTCTCATTAGGTCTTTGGGTCCCATATTCTTATAGAACTCCCATATGTACATATGTAATCAAACTTGGTTATTTTCTCCTATTAATGTTTTGTCATTTTACTTGAATAGCGAGAAGAGGAAAAATATCAAAAGAAAAAGTACTTACAGGACTGTGTACATTATATGATCCCACTAGATATTCACTTACACTCATACACACAAATAGACAGAGGATAGGGTTTGGAAGCATATAAACCAGGCTATTAAAAATAGTTATTTTGAAGTAATTAGGATTGTGAGAGTTCTTTTAATTCCTTTTTTTGTTTATATTTTCTGATTTTTTTTTTCTCTAGTGAACACATATTGCTTTATATATATTAAAAGGACAATTAAGTTTGACTTTGCCGGGCAGGCAGTAGCCAAGGAAGATGGTCTGAATTCTATTCTTCTCACTATACCATTACATATTCATTAAACCAATAACATTAATGAAGTCCCAAGGAATTACAATATCCCAAGAAAACAAAGTTATAATCTTCTTTTGATTTTACCATTATATGACACTTAATCTACTTTTGTCAGTCTTCATTAATTCACATGAATTCAGTATTTTAATACTTATTCACTCTGAGACCTAACCCCTAACTTGGGGTGAAGAGTTAAAATTATACAGCTAATATAGAGTGCTGTTAACTGCCAGGCAGCATCACAATTGTTAAAAGCATTCTTAAGTCTTTGGAATGGATCTTGTTCAAATTTGGTTGTGCAACCTTGTGACATTTCTCTGATACTATCTACTGGAGAGATTCTGAGATTTGAATATTTGTAAAGCTCTTAGCTCAGAGCTTAATACACTGTATATATCTAATATTGTATCTATTCAATCAAACTATTTCCTGCTTTAGGAGTACCTTAAGGCAGCGATCCCCAACCTTGTTGGCACCAGGGACCGGTGCTCCTATGAGAATCTAATGCCTGACAATCTCAAGTGGAGCTGAGGTGGTGATGGTAGTGCTGGAGAGCAGCTGCAAATACAGGTGAAGCTTTGCTTGCTCTTGCACTGCTCACCTCCTGCCGTGCCCGGTTCCTAACAGGCCGCAGACAGGTACTGGTCTATGGGGCCCGGGGGTTGGGTATTGGGTATTGTGTTCCAAAGTGAAGTTAGAGACATTCAGAAGAGCATTACAGTAATCCCTCCTACTCTTATGTGTTGCAGCCATTCTTAAGTAAAGTAAGGTTACTTGAACACAATTACTGCAATACTGTGACAGTCTGATAACCAAGAGCTACTCAGTGACTAATGGGTGGGTAGCAAATACAGCATGAATACACTGCACAGAGGGATGATTCACATCCCAGATGGGCCAAAGCAGGACTGCATCGGATTTCATTACATTGCATTAAATTGCATGCTCAGAAGAGCATGCAATTTAAAACTTATGATAAATTGTTTATTTCTGGAATTTTCCATTTAATATTTTCGGACCACAGTTGACTGTGGATAACTGAAACTGGAAAGCAAAACCGTGGATAAGAGGGGATTACTGTAAAGTATTAAAAGGGAGTTGCAAAACCAGAGCTGTCACTTGGTGTGCCAATACTGGCAGTAGCAAAAATGAATTGTCCAATTCTGGTTTTGTTCCCCACCCTTTCATCACATATTCTCTGCCTTCCATGAATTTACTTTTTTAAAAAGAAAATGCTGAGTAAGAATCAAAGACACATTGATAAGTGATTAGGCCTGATCAAATGAGCACTGATTTTTCTGTCCTACTACAAGACTTGTTAATACTACCAATGGAGAAGTCAAGAGAATGTACAGGAATCAGAGCTGTGTCAGAAAGCCATAGGTAGCTTTATTACTGTTGCTCTTTGTCTGCAAAGATTATCAGACCCCAAAAGACTTGAACTTACTAAAACACACAAGCCTGAGGCAGACACCAAAAGGCTAATTAACTTGCAGTGAATAATACCACGGACGGACACGCAAATCAGAAATGTATCACGGACGGACACGCAAATCAGAAATGTATGGCACTGGCATTTTCAGTGCAGTCCCTCTTTGTGGTCGTTAAGGCATATCCTCTCAGGACAGCACCCTTTCCGTAGCTGAGAAAGTTGGTTGGGGGCATGGAATCAAAAAAAGGAGCATCAAAGAAAAGAAGTATCCAGTTCCCCAAATGATGTCCTCATCTGGTACTAGAAATATTTGCAGTCTGGCTAGGATAGTACTAAAATGGATCCCAGTAAAACTCTGAGGCTCTCTTTTCCCATATTCTCTCTTTTCTGCTTAGCGAAACTTTAGTCGGTCTACTAGCTCAGCTGCTATTCTCGCTCCAAATGTCCATTTTGGATAAGTTATGGTATGTAGCCACTTTGCTACAAAGTAGATATTTATAAATACTACATATCTCATATTGGTAAATGGTGTTTGATGAGTATATGGGAATATGAAGCGAACCAAATCTGATGAAAACAGGAGGCCTAAATTCAAATAAACTTATTTTGAAAATGAGCTTTGTAGATGAGAATTGAACACAATTAGTATATGACTGGAGAGTCTCTTAAAAGGCCAGCAAATCCATAGATTTTGTATAGTTAGCTAAACAGTATGGCACGGTGAGAATTACTCGCTACAAAGTGCAGAAAGGACTCACAGAACCATACAAACACGTCAATTTACCCGGGTAAACTGACAGAAAAGGGAGAAAAATGAGATTGGGTGCAAAGGCAGCAGGGGAGAGCGTCAAGAAGCCATGGTTAGTTAGTACTAAGATTCTGGCTATACTTCAAGAAGTCATAGATCAAATTATAGCTGATTTCAAGGTTTCTCTACTTGACATCCTCAAGCCTCTTCTCCTTCCAGTGCCCTTCCGCCCGGCCCAGGTATGCTCTGCCTCCCAAGCAACTACTGGACTGAAATCAAATCCATCCTACATCCTCCACAAGGCCTTTTCCGTCTATTCCGAGGCCACCGGGGAGGCCACCTGGCTCCTCCGTATCGCTGAGCACCTTTGGCTCTAAAATCTCAGTTAAGACCTGTCTTCCAGAAGCCCCGGCCGTAAATCCAAAGGCAATAGCTGCAAACGGTCTCCGGTCTTGACTTTATCCGTACCCCAAGAAACAATCTCACCACTACTCCTGTGCTTCCCCGGGTCCCCAGCAGCCCTTAGCAGTCCCTAGCCGGGCACCCCTATTTCAGGCAGACCCCCGGACCCCGCCCCTGGCGTCCCGCCGCGCGACTGGGCCCCACGCGGGCGCCCCCGCAGCCCCGGGTCGCAGCCCAACACC
>NW_011888961.1:305214-325224 GCF_000151845.1 Pteropus vampyrus
ACCTGCCACGCTGTCGTAGGCTCCTTTGTGCAACCTGGCCTTGAAGGAAGCTCCAGCCTTTTGCATCTTTTCAATAACAAGTCAAGCCAGGAACATAGTTATTGTGAAACAGAAGTTAGATTAGCCTCGTCTCTCGACTTTTGGACTCTCTCCTCTGAAAACCTTATAGGTACTCGGGGCAATAGTTGGGCCGTCTTGCTCACATCTGGA
The DNA here is from genome assembly GCF_000151845.1 of Pteropus vampyrus. Taxonomy (NCBI): domain Eukaryota; kingdom Metazoa; phylum Chordata; class Mammalia; order Chiroptera; family Pteropodidae; genus Pteropus; species Pteropus vampyrus. Next base: position 305,425 of record NW_011888961.1, read on the forward strand.
TGTGTGAGTGACACTCGTGGCTGTAGTGAGCTGTGTGAGATTGTTTGCTATTTGGTAATGTTGAGCCTACTTGTAGCCAGCCCCGGAGATACTGAAGAATGTACAGGATTAGTACCCGATAAGAAGATCTTTCCTTAATTCTATAGCCAGATCTCTTCTCACGGTGATGAGAGGGCGTATTTATAACAAATCCGTGATATATAATTAGTCATTCGGCACAGGCACACAGAGCCAATGAAAGAAAGTGTAAGCATTAGGGATACAGAAAGAGAAGAAACTTAACTCTAGCCTCAGAAAAATTCACACATACAAGGAAATAGATGAGCAAAGAGGCAACTGCAATTCTCTGACGTTTTTTTCTTGTTTTTCTAAACCATGCTTTTTGCATTAAATAGTGCAAGTGCCTGGAATGCAGAGCACATTACTTTTATATTTATCTTCAAAGTTTTTTTTACTGAATAAAAGTATAGAATAAAGAAATATCTTAAAAGAATCCAGTTTTATCAGGTTTCCCCCTCCAATCTCGAAGAATATGTAAAAAAAATCTCAGGTGTTTTACAATTAAAGGTTATTTATTATGTACCTGTGGCTTATCTTGATAAAAGTTTATATATTAAGAAACATCCAACAGATAGAATTTGCCAGAGTGCAGCACTAAACACTTGTACTTGAAACAATCTTATTACTTAGTATCATTTGCCCTTTTTTACAGATGAGGAAACTGAGATATAGAGGAATTAAGTGTGGTGTCTAAGCTCACATAGTTGACAAATGTAGTACAACAATTCTATCAGGTCATTTTCATTTAGAAATTGTTTACCTAGATTAAAACAAAATACCTGTTTTGTTTTTTTTTTTTAAAAGATGAAATATGCCAAGGTTAAGTAGAAAAGGTGGATGACATTCATGAAGGCTTCCAACATTATAGTATGGCTAAACTCTTGATGAACAATAACCCATCAATAGGATGTGTGGAATACCAACTAATTGTTCTTCTGACCCAACTAGGCCAAGCATGGATCTACGAAGTTATAAAGATTGAGCTGTGCAAGTAACTGTCAAACAGCTCTTCTTTGCACAGGCTGGAAAGACTGCCCTTATGCAAATGAAACAATCAGTATTGACTGATAAAAGTGGAATAAGTGTAATTGAAAGCATTTTCAAAGCTATTTCAATGTTGAAGAGTCAGCTACACTTTAAGACATTTTCTTTAAAACATTATGATAGGACCAGGTTTTACAGCCAAGATTATACACATAATACTATATACATGCTAACCACATCTTTGTTCACAGTACCGCAGAAAAGCATCTCTTCTCGATGTTATTAAGTAAATGATCAATGGATTATCGAGGTAACTGTGGGAAGAACAGTTATTGAGAGAAGAGGTTTAAATATAGTTTCACTGAAAGCTGAGCAGTTTTTGTGGATTTCACATTCTTAGGCAAAACAATTCTAAAGAATTTAATTTGGGAATTACTGATTTCTCAGAGAAGTTAAGATAAAAGGTTAACATACATTTGGAGTTTTCTTCAGGATTTCGGTCTATGACTGATGAGTTTGTCAAAGCATAATGAGGGTAAAGGTGGGGTACCTCTGAAGCAGTTACTCTTTTTTGTTCCATGGCCAATGATCACATGTATTGGCTGATCAGCTGCCTTGCCAAAAGGTGAATCAATCAGTACAAAATCACAAATACTAATGGAAATTATATATTGCCCGTGCTCTACTAAAATATTAGAGCATCATAAAAGAAGATGCACTAATTATATAATTTAGTCTGTTTCCAGGCATAGGCTCTCCTAAAAGAGAAGAAAATATACTGTTGGTTATTCTAATCATATTGTCAGATTTTCCGTGGTGGAAACTAAAATCACCTATTTTTTGGTTGACCACTTTTCCCACGATGCTACCTTATTTAGCATATACTTAGGGGAAAATATAAAGGGTTAAATGTGGCCCACATTTGCCTGTTTTTATACTCATATGGGGAAGATTTAAGATTAATCTTCTGTTATAACTGACATTTCATTCACCTAGGTTTGGGATGAATCAACAAGAGTTATTCCAAACTATTGAACAAATTGTCCCAATGCAATCTTTCTCCATGGATTCTAAAGATAATTTTCATGATATAGGGCATTCTTAAATTACTTTGGGCTGTTCCTGTGCTTTTTATTGAGTCCATTGGTTTTTACATCTATTTTTTGGGATAACTATTTTTAGTTATTTTATTCTTGTAATTTTTAATATGGTAAGGAAACTCCCATTCCTCTTATTAAAAAAATTAGTCTTTATTTTTCCAGATTTATAATTTAACTTTGTCTTTTTCTTCAAAAAAGAATCTCACTAGGAAAAAAAAAAGAATCCCACTAGGTTTTTGATTGCATTTCCATTATGTTTATTAAATAATTTACTGAGACATCTTAACAATATAACCTCTATCCAGAAACATAGGTTTCTGTGTACCTCCCTTTGCCTTGTATTTTAGTACAGCACCTACCCTCTTCTGTTTATTTTTTGTTTTAATTGCTCTGCATTAGGAAACATTCAGATTTTAAGAATTGTACTTAAAAGTAAACATGTTCTGCATATCTAAAGCATGTTCAAACCTCTCCGCAGCTTTTAAAATAAAGTACGTGTACTTTAGTGCATGGACTTTATGATAAACAGTTTATATCTTTAGAGGCAAATCTATCCTTGTCATCAGGCATGTATCATATTTTGAAGTTTCTGCTGGGACTGGAAGCAGTTTTATATATTTAGTAAAATGTCTGTTCCCTGGTATTAGAGATATTTACATATGTATCTCTTTCCTTCAGTCGATTATGTTCTGAAGGGCCGAAAGAAATGTGATGAAGCACCTAACATGTTTTGGTTGGATTCCATTGAATTAGCCCACACTATAATTCTAAAACTATGATGTAGCTCACCTCCATTTTATTTATATAGTCTTACTTGTAAATATGTTGCACATCCTATTGGTCTGCCATGAGCAAAAATCTTGAAGATAGAGTACATGCCTTGTTTTAAATTTTTTTTTAATCTCTCATCTTCTTGGGCAGTCCCATATACTATAGGTATGAATATTGGACAGATATGGTTGAAAATGATTAGATAGCTTTTAAATAACAAAGCATGAATAAAATAGTGTTTTAAGTCGATTTTCTTGAAGAACCATAGCCTTTCTAAGGAATATTAATGCTGTAAATGCAACAAATGAAAACATTAAGAAGGTTGTTTTTGTTTTTTATTAGCTGTGCTGCCAGTTGATCCTGTTAAAGAAAATTATGTTCGTAAAGTGAGAAACTGCATTTTTTCAATTGCCTTCCCTACTCCTTTCAAGTCAAGAGTACGTCTAGTAGCAGTTTCAAAGGTTAGGCTTTAATTTTTCATAACACAAATACTTAACTCACTATAACTTTTGTCCAAAAAGATATTAATATTTGTTTCAGAGTTAAATCGTTAGTGTATTGATAAATGACTCTCTTTGTGTTTAAAGTTCAGACACTTGGAGAATGTCATTCTTAGAAATCACTTTTTGATACTTATTCCTAGAGCCTAATACTCAGGTTCACCTTAAAGTTATCTCACAAATAAAATATACTTTTGTGAAAAAAAAGGTAAATGAGTTAAGTTATTAAAAATAGGCTCTAATAACAAATTCTAAATTCTCTCATGATATAAATGAATTCGAGATAAAAATAGGACATTTACTTTTTCTAGTTCCTCTAAAGAATATGTGCTAGGAAAAATATTTAACCATGCATCACAAGAAATACATAAAAATTTTAGAACTATCTAATAGAACTGATTTCCCAAATAACATAAATAATCATAAGAAGTATGGTACATCTCTTAATTAAAAAAAAAATCAATGTATTTTTGGAAGAGATTCATTCTTTTAATTTTTTTTCTTCCATGGAGTCTCTTAAAAATTATTAAAGGATTACTTAAGTTTGTAAGAAGGTATATTTTTTCCTTCCTCAGGAAGTTCTAGAAGATATTTTGGACCTTGATTTATCTATCTCAGAAACAGATGCTTTTATCCAGCTTGTAAGTGGTGGAAAGATAGTATCTGGATCCATTCCACTGGCTCACAGATATGGTGGCCACCAGGTAAGAATAGCATCAGCATATCATCCCTTATGCAAATATCAACAGATGGTAGAAATGCTGTCCTATTAGAGAAGTTATTTTGTATTACTTTCTCTTATGTTGTATATTGAGAATTCAACAAGGTGTTTGTAGAAGAACGTGTCATATTTTACAGATTAGCTGATTTGATTTCTTGCTTTGATAAAGCTAGAGTCTAAGTTTCTTTAATGGAATTGAGAAAACTGGGGCAGCACAAATGTGAAATTTCTGTGAATTATGCTAGAGAACTCTTTCAGTGAAGTTTGGCAAGAGATGTAGACAAAATCAAGTAGCGCGATGAGTCAGTATAAAAGCCTCATAGGTAATAATTTTGTCAGGAGAGCTATAAAGTTTTAGAACTTCTAGAAACTGCTAGAAATTAAACCAGGATTAATTGGGGGTGTTATATGTGCTGAAGCAATTAAGAAGACACCTTCTAGAAATCAAGCAAGATGTGGAAGCAAGTTCATATGTGGTATCTGACTAATAAAAAAAAAAAAAGCGCAGGACCAATTGTTGAAATTCCTGTGAGCTAGATAAGATTAATTTAACACTGGTTGTTTGGGCCTGGTTTACTGAAGCATAGATTTTAGGACAAGTAGCTAAGTATAATAGAGAGTTAGAGTAAGGATTAAGTTAGGAAATATATGAAAAGTGCTTCCACAATAGCTATTATAATAATGATTAATATCAAGCCTTGGTTTTTGTGGTAGTTAATTTTTTTCAGATTTTTATTGCTTTCATTCTTCAATTTCCAAGAAGCAAAAGTAATATAGAAGATAAGAAACTAAGCTAACATAAGCTAAGAAGCAAAGTGACTTGAAAAGGACTCTAAGGGCCATCTATGACCAACCTGAATTTCAGTGTCTTGATCTGTAAGGTATAAGGGTTGACCAAGATCATTCCAGGACTTGGGAGAAATGCTGTGACAAAGAAGTATGCTTTATTTTATTTAACACATCATTTTCCAAACATATTTAACTGCAGGGTTTTGTGGTGGTTCTGTTTTTAAGAAATAACTATTAATGTTTTCCTGAATTACGCTTCTCAGTTTAGAAACTCCTGGACTAGATGATCCTTATGGGTTTTTATACTCCTGAATATAGGATTTCATGATTCAAAAGCCATTCCCATATAGGTTAAATTTATTAGATAGCATTTTATATCGGTAGTCATATGTACTGTGAAGTACAAATACAATCCTTCAGCCCTGCAGAGATTTTTTAGCTTTTTTGTACATTTTTTGGTAGTAGAGTAAATTAGATTAAGCTTTTTGTCAGTTTCATGTTTCATGTTTTGTTTCTTCTCCCCGATTTGAAATTACATGTAAATATTTATAAGGATGGTTTTGCCTTTTCGAACTTATAGTGTAGTAAATGATTTCTCTTTTATTAATGGAGAACTTTTTCTGTTTCCCCTGATTTCACTCCAAGCTCTTGGTTTGGGATAATGTTTTGTCAACTTTAGAACTTTCCAGAATATGCTTACAGCACCTCTCAGACTTGTGCTCTTAGAGGTATTCCACAGCTAAAATCAATTAATGGTGGTCCATTCCTAGTTAAGATGAAAAATTAAAATACTGGATAAATTTTTCTCAATTTTATGTTTTTCTTCCAGAACTGTAAATGTTTTAATATTCCACAGCCGTTTATAGAACTCCTTTTATGTGCCAGGAGCTATAATGGTGAATGCAACCTGTTCCCTTGGCTCAAATTGCTAATACTCTGGGGGAGGGGATAGATAAATAAACAAATTCCAATAACATCAGGTTATAATAGAGTTAAGTATAGGAGTTACGGGCATTTACAGGACCACCCTCCTAGTCCTGGAAAGTCAGAGAAAACTTCATGGTAATGTCTATGTGGAAAATGGAGTGGTGTCTAAATTAGCAAATAATTGTTGGCAATAATAATAATAATTACCATCTTTTGGGCATTTATGAATATTGGACATAGTACATCATTTTGCATCTATTAGCATTCATTCTTACAACAGCCTGGCAAGTGTTATCTTGTTTTACAGTAATGAAAGGTCAGTCTCTGAAATGAATTAACTCACACAAATTTCTAGTCAGTAAGTGGCATAGCTGGGAGTTGAACAGCCTCAAACAAATTTTGACAGAAAGATTTGGAAACAGTTAATTGTGGTTCAAAAGCAATTTTTTCAGGTACAAGTATATTCCTGATTTTATATTGTATATGTATAATATAGGCAAATTTTCTAATAAATTTAACTCATTCATATTCTAGGATTAAATACATCAGTTCTAAGTATTCTACACCTAACTAACTTGGCTCAGCTATAAAATGATGAATTAGTTATAGGTTATAAATTTATATTTTGAAAATGAATTTTAATTATGTTCTATTGATTGAATTTTATTTACACCTAAATTAGAGTTGTTGACGATTATAATCCCCCAAATGCAATACTTCATTCTTAGTTTTGACAAAATAACCTTGGCTATAAAGTTACTATGAAAGCTATATGGGTTAATAAACATGACTGATTTTCCCTTTTTCCCTTCAGTTTGGGATATGGGCAGATCAGCTTGGGGATGGAAGAGCCCATCTTATTGGAATTTACAGGAACAGGTACCACATGTTTCCTTGTAGAGTAGTGTTTCCGCTGAATATTAACATGAATCTTCTAATGCTTAGATTTTTTTTTTTTTTTGAAGGCAGGGTGAAAAGTGGGAGCTCCAATTAAAAGGTTCTGGAAAGACCCCATATTCCCGGTATAGTTTTTTTTTATTTTATTTTTTTTACTAATCTAAACAAATATTAATGTCTTAATTACCATTGAAAATCTTTTTTATCTTATTTCTCATAGAAATGGCGATGGCAGAGCTGTACTTCGTTCCTCGGTGAGAGAATTTTTGTGTAGTGAGGCTATGTACCATCTTGGAATTCCAACCAGCAGAGCTGCAAGGTAACGCCTCTTTTCTTGAAGCTGACTTTCAGGACTGGATCATGTCATCTCCTGAAACGTGTCAGTAAATGGAGCAGATAAGTCTGATAGCATGATTTTTTTAATCATTTATTTAAAAATCATTTATTTCTTATAGTTTTAGGTACTCCTTGGTAGCTTGCTCGCAATTCAAGTGTAACTTTAATTGTTCGATTCTCTCATGTTCCAGTCTAGCTGGAATCATTTATTTCTTATAGTTTTAGGTACTCCTTGGTAGCTTGCTCGCAGTTCAAGTGTAACTTTAATTGTTCGATTCTCTCATGTTCCAGTCTAGCTGTGAGTGATGACGAAGTATGGAGAGATCAGTTCTACAATGGAAACGTTGCGAAAGAACGAGGTAATAACAGTTTTCAGAATACCTGCATAAAATAGACCAAGCTCTTAAAGAACAACAGATATCGGACATCTTGTCAATCTTCTTAAAAAAAATGACCCATGCTTCTTCCAGATATTTCCATGTTATGATATTATCATAGAATATCCTTTCCCACATCCTTACATCATTAATCCATCTATTTCCAAAAGCAGACGTCTAGGAGGTGAACAAAAAGTGTTTATGGACGGCTGGCAAAATGCTACGAAGCCAGTTTTGTCCCAGGGGAGCGTCCGGCCTCCTCTCAGAGCCCGGTTGCTCTTACTTCACGTTTAAGTTCAGTTAACTTTTTCCTCAGCCTTTAGTAAGATAGAAATAAAAAATTAGAAGGGGAATGAGAAAATGTGCTACGGAACAGCAAAAGGGAGAGAGTGAGAGAGACTTGACTCTGAATCTCTGGGGATTGAGGGGACCTGAAAATCGATAATAAACACATTTCATTGCTTTGAACATGGAGCTGTGAAGAAGTACTGCCAACCCTGCCTGCTTTACTGGGTCCCGTGGACATCACTGTGTCGTGCAGCATTTTTACTGACTCTCAGTGATTCACCAGGAGCACATTTTGTGTTCTTTATATTTAGTGCATAATATGTTTTGATAAGATTTTCATAACAAAACAATCCCCTCCAGGGTATTCGTGCTTAAGGAAATTAATAGTTATTTATCTTTGTGGTATCTCTCCCCTTTAATTTCATCTGGATAAAATGGATACTATTGCACATGGGCCTATAATAGCTATTTAGGTCTTTTTGTGCATGGTAATTGGAAATGAGATTTCAACCACATACTGTAAAAAATATGATGGGTATAACACTATTTACTTTCATGGCTGTGACATATATATTATTAATCTGAATTCCAAAACACAATTGTTTCAAATGATCCCAAGTATTTCTCATTTTTAGGTCATTAATAGAATTTCCACATTTAAGTCTTCACATAAATACAGATATTTCGATTGTGCATTTACCTTAATCCTTGCCCGGCAGCCACTGTGGTACAGCGAGAAAAGTGCTGGGCAAGCAAAAAGCATATGTGAAACCTAGAACTGGCTCTGCGGGAATTGATTTGTGACTTTGAGCACATTCTGGCCTTGTTTCTCTAAAATGAGGGTTTAGATTAGATCATACCACCTGTGTCTTTCAGTGCTTTCAACATTCAGTGATTCCGTGGTATTCAGTAAATAGCAGGAAGTGTGTCGAAGGACAGCCCTCACCGGGCGGGAGCTTTGGCACCTGGGATAGCCTTCATCTCAACATCTAAACACTCACAAGCACAGCATTCCTTGTGAGAAAGAGACATGAATTCTATTTCTTAATTATATTACTACTGTCTGTAATCAAAACATAAGGCAGCAGTAGAAGGCTGCAAACCCAGACACAAAATGCGTAGATTCACTTTATTTCTATAATAAGTTAGAACATATGCAAACATTTATTTATTGAAGTTAATTCTCAGGTAGTTACACAAACGGAAGGCACTTACAGGGACTATGCTATAGAAATAATTCACTAATTCTCTATTTCAGGATGAGGGACAGGGAAAAGGTCACAATTGAGGAGACAGTGAGACTCTGATGTTGGGAGCCTTACAGTTTAGCTGAGCAGCCCTCAGCTAGGTTGGGGCCTCAGTATTTCTGAAAGGATTGTGATTCTTAACATTCTAATTGGTTCAGGCTTCAAGAAATAGAGAAAAATTCTTGATCTTTTCTAAAGTGTAAATTAGTTGATTTTCCAATAAATTCAGTTACTGTATTCTTTTTTATCAAAATAATTTCATATTTAAGGAAAGCATATTATGCTATATTTGCATAGTTTGAAATAGTTTATGCTAAATTAAACACTTCTTTTCCAGGTGCAGTAGTGCTGCGTGTTGCAAAATCGTGGTTTAGAATCGGATCGTTAGAAATTTTGGCTCATGATAGTGAACTGGATTTACTAAGGTTAGAAAATGACATTTAGAACAATGATAGAATGCAATTAAAAAAAAAAAACTTATTTATCTGCTGGGAAGTTAAAATATTTTTGGTTTTCTTAACAAGTAAAACCAAAAATTTCAGTTAATAAATATTTTTAACACTTGCTGTAAGGCCTAACATCATGTGGGTTTTTTAGGAGTCTAAGAAAGGGAGTAAGTATAAGACCCAGTAGACCCTTTTCTCAAGAAATTTTTTATCTAGTATGCAGTCCAGTTGCAGTTGGTGGCCTCTATGCCACTCAGAGACCTGGGTGGAAGTGAATCAAACTCCCCAATTCTGTACACTCAAGAGGTCCACAGTTTCCTTCCAACTTCTGGTGTGTCTGTCTTGTGTCTCTTCATTCTTAGACTTCAGTTTTGACATCTGTGTGATGCCCATTTCACACCCAAAAACAGGATGAAAAAAACAACAGACTAAATTTACACAAAGCATTTAAGAACAGAGAGCATCTTACCAAAAATTTCTAGAGACAGAGGAAAAGCTTCAAAAGAGCGAGATCAATACATTCTCCCCCTTGCGTCGTGCAGGACCGTTCCCACCATCCTCTGATATCTTGGTGCATGAGGTATCTGCACAAAATTCCATCTTCGTCAAGCAGACTTAGCAAGACATTTCTTCAAACGAAACATTTCCTTCTTTAAGAAGAATTCTGTTTCCATTTGTTAAGATGACACAGTTTTAAAAAATCATTAGAAATATACATATAAGGAAAAAAATTCTCTTAGGTAAACTAGAATCATTTGGAATATGGATACAATATCCACAAAGAATACGGGGAGAAAAGAAATGAGAGAAATGAAAGAGCAGACCAGAGAAGTCCTCCCACTTGACGTAACTGTTCTCTGAGTCTCTCATTTTAGCAAATGTTTACTGAGCTCAGGGTCATCCCGACTTGTTGAGAGAGTTGTCTGTTCTCACTGGGTATTATTTCTAACGTCTCATTGGTTTTCTGGGTCACTTCTGTTTGGATTCACCATGTCACTGAAATCGTTCCATCTGGTAAAGTTATATTTCACTTCTCTCTCTGACCTTTGATGTACATTGGTGAACACTTCATCTTTAAAACACCCTACTGGCTAACGTGACTGTATATGTGTGTGTGTGTGTGTGTGTGTGTGTGTGTGTGTGTGTGTATATATATATATATATGTATATGTATATATATATATGTATGAATGAGACTATATATGACTATATATGACTATGTATATATGTATATATACATATATATACACATATACATACATCACTTTTTGTTTCCCAAATGCCTGAAACAGTTCTTGACACATAGGCAGTTATTAAATGATTAAATTATTGAAAAAAATATTAACAAGCTCTAATTCACTCCTATCGTTTTGACTGGGTTTTAACAATTCCTAAATCATATCTACAATCCGCAGTTTGTTTTCTGGATTCTCTCTTATCCAGTTCAATAAACACTAGTAGTTAGTCAAACAGCTAAAATAGTCTGTTAAAATTGGGAATAAAAAATATGATACATACACAACTCAAATAGTTTAACTTCAGACATTAGCCAGTTTTTTCTCATCTCATTAGTGAAAGCTGCGCGACCTCCATGCATACTTTGTCATTTTATCTTTATACTTTTTATATATTCCTATTATTGCATGTGTTATGTTGGAATGTCCTTATTTCTTCATGTGTTTTTCTCTCCTAACGGACTGTGTGCTCTGTGAGTGCGGGTCTGGGTCTCGTTGGTCTTTCTGGCACCTATTGTATCCAACAGGGCAGTAGGTACCCAGGGAGGTTTATTGAACTCATCTGAATCTGTAATATAATAAGATGGACTCTAATATGATCTCAGAAACACATTTCAAGTTTTGACTGGTATTGAGGAAATATTTCTCTGTGGCTTTTTTGGAAGTATAATCTTATTTTAATGAAGAAAATTTTAAGCATGAATCTAATGAACTCATGGATGACAAGGACGGAATTAGATGACTGGATATTCAATACTGTATTCTGAAGAACACCAATGCTCTCTCCTTTTTATCTCCAGGACATTATTAGACTTCATCATACAGGAACATTTTCCCTCAGTAAATGTCAAAGAACCTAATAGATATGTGGTAAGTTTTTAAAGAGAAAGAGCAATACTGTTTTCTCTCATCGTCCTTCTAACATTAGCAGCTATGACTTAGAACTTAAAAAACTACAGTTATGGAAAGGAAACGTAGAGAACTGTGAACATTTTGTTAGAGGAAGTTAAGATGAACCACTTCATAAACGAGACATGGATTAAAAAGTTGTTTTGTCTGAAAGATGAAAGAAAGAACAGGTGCTACTATATCCTGACTCTGCATTATTTTTTGAGCAGCGTTTGTAACTTGGTGACATATATTCTTTTCTCATATATTAGAGATACAGCTATTTCTATAGTTATAGTTCTAAAATAAACAATATATAATAGGATAATGTGATTTTCTATTCATTTTTTTGTGATTTTCTTTTCTTGTGGAAATTTTTTGATCTTCATAACTCTTTTTCATTCTTTTAATGGTCACGCAGAAAGGAATTCCATTATTTTTCTTGGTGACTCATTTCAAAGTTTAATAGTTTATCTTGCCTACATTTAACTCCCTTGTGCTGAAATCTCATGCTTTTCCTTCTGTCATTGGACATGGAGAAACCTGATCATAATACTATGTTTGTACCTTTTACATATTATTTTTGGATGAATAATCCTACTCTCTTCCATTTTTTTTTTTTTACACATATAATTTCCATTCCTTTAGTCATCTTTTGGCCCACCTTTGAAACCTTTCTATGTTTTCCTTATGACTTCTCAGAAGATCCTAAAAGAGTGTATGTTACTGAAAATCTGAAAAGTTTCTAAATTTTATTTTTAGGATTTTTTTTCCATTGTGGTATCTGAGACGGCACAGCTTATTGCCTTGTGGATGTCTGTTGGTTTTGCTCATGGTAAGGTATCATATTGATGTTTCGTTTTCCTGATGAGAAAGTAGAATTAGTTTGTTGAGGCAGATGACTTCTTTTTTGTGTATTTCAAAATACTCCTGCCAGGGAGCTTAACCTTTTTAATATATGAATTTGTTTTTAGCAACAAGGAAACAATTTCCTCATGTTTAAAATGGTTTTGAATGGAACACAAAATAGAGTAAGGATCATCTTGTGAGTGTGTATTATATTTGGATCTCTCTAAAGCTATTTTAATAATCTTATATAAAGCACTACATTCTTATGATAAAGAATTAAAAATATACAGATGTGATTCTGTGTTCCATTCTCCAGGATAATCATTATTAACCACTTCATATCACTTCTAGACTTTTTTGGATGGTATTCATATGTCTCCTATGAAAACAGCAGGGCTGGCTTGTGAGTATTTGAAGCCATTCACTATATCTGGTTGTATTGGAAGACATATCTGCCTGAACTTAGACTAACTGAAAAGCAAGTCACATATATGCTAAGGTCTTTAGATATATGTAAAAAGGGGAATCCTACATTGCAAAACTTCTTGAAATCTACTTTAATCATCACACACATACTCTCAGTAGCTCACTTGGCATGGGATGGGGAGCAAGGTAGGTGTTTCAGAGTTTTTCACTATTATAAACTGTGCTACAGTGACCTCTATGCAGCTATTTCTTTGTATTCTCGAAGGTGAGATATTGAGTATAAACTCCTAAAAGAGGAATGGCTGGATTAGAGATTCTGTACATTCAACATCTTGATAATCAGGGCCATCTTGCTGTGAAAAAGGTTGAAATTCTTTGTGTTGGACACTGTGCCATCATGCCCAAATATATTTGGCTGGAGTATCCTACCCCACACTCTGCTCTATCCAGGAGCCCCCTCACCTAGGAGGTCACTCTCCCCCCAAAATTGCAAATGGGCTGTACCTCATGACTGTCCATGGGGGTATGTATCCATATTTTCACCTTTTCCTCTTATGACCTTTGAAAATTAATCTTATTTCTTCACTAGTCTCAATTCCATTCCAAATAATATATATATTTTTAAATAAATGCTAGAAATCGAGAATGAATAAGAGGAAGTTTCATTTCTTAGAGCTTTTGTTCCTATAGCATTTGAAATTTTTGGGAAAGGTAATATAAAACAAAAGGCTAAATTTAATTTTAAAATATAGTTTTAATATATATTAAGCTATTTGACTGCCAGTTAAACTTTCAGTTGATAATCTAATTTTGTTTTATTCCTAAAACAAATGCATTTCCATATCCTTTTCTCTTCTGGATAATTTTATACTTTTAAAATATGCTTTACTATTTTATTTTTGTGTTTTTGGAATTTTTTGTTATTTTAGGTGTTTGTAATACTGATAACTTCAGTTTGTTATCCATTACAATTGACTACGGTCCATTTGGTTTCATGGAGGCCTACAATCCAGGTATATATGATTTATGTATATATATGTATATAAATATGCCTTATTTCACTAAAAATCATCACAGATTTAGATACAGCTAATACAGTGATGGAGTAGTAGAAAGAATTGGGTTCATGCATAAAAGGTTCATTTTATATGGTACTCAATCTTCCAGGTGCTATGGGGATACAATAATGAGTTCTTTGTGACCTCTGCCCTCAGGAATTACATAGCAGAGAAGAGGACACGAAGGATAGCAGGGCATATGTTTGTCAGACAGATGCGGGTTTGAGTTCTGGCATCTAACCCTTAATGGCTCTGTGCCCTTGCACGAGTTCCTTAACCTCTCACTTTACTAACCTATGAAATGGAGGTAACAACATTTACCACGGGAGGGGCCAGAGCAGTAGACGACATGCTACTTAAGTTGGAGTTTGAAGTAAATGTGCGATGACCTAGAAATTCTTGTAGGTTAGAAATATATTCTTCTATTAGGCAAATATTTGCATTTTAGAAGATTTTTATTATGTATTTATATTACTTTTGAGTTAAATGTTTACTGTCAGAAAGATTTTTTTTCTAATAAATATAAATTTATTAAGTTTAAATACGAACTTAAAAATGAGGAAAGAAGCCATTTATTATAATTATCCTCACTGTGTAGTGATAGTATTTTTGTTTTAAACAGATTTTGTACCAAACACATCTGATGATGAAAGAAGATATAAAATAGGAAATCAGGCCAATATTGGGATGTTTAATTTAAATAAGTTGTTGCAAGCTCTAAACCCATTACTGGATCCAGGGCAAAAGCAGCTGTGAGTAAATCCTTAATCTACTAATTCTGTGTGAAAATATATTTGTATAATGATCATTTTTTGAAAAGGAAGAAAGTAAAATTTTAGAAACCATCTTATTATTTAGCTTTTAATAATGATGGCATTTCAAACTATATATTATTCTCTAGTGCAGTTTTGGCTTTTTTTCCAAAGCTAGCAGGATAAAGTATTTTCCTATTTATTGCTTTTTAGATATTGGAAAATTTCAGTTTATTTCTTCTTTGATCCAGGGGTTATTTATCACTACTTCTTTTTTTTTAAGTTTTTTTTTTTTTTTTTAGTTTTCAATTACAGTTAACATTCAATATTATATTAGTTTTAAGTGTACAGCATAGTGGTTAACATTTATATAACTTACAAAGCGATCCCCCAATAAGTTTTGCTACCACCTGAAACTATATAGTTATTACAATATTATTGACTATGTTCCCTAAGCTGTACTTTACATCTCCATTACTATTTTGTAACTGCCAATTTCTACTGCTTATTCCCTTCACCTTTTTCACCCAGCCTCCCAACTCCCTCCCATCTGGCAACCATCAGTTTGTTCTCTGTATCTGTGAGTTTGTTTCTGTTTCGTTTGTTCATTTATTTTGTGTTTTTTAGATTCCACATATAAGTGAAATCATATGGTATTTGTCTTTCTCTGTTGGACTTATTTTACTTAACATAATATCCTCTACGTCCTCCATATTGCTGCAAAGAGTCAGCTTTCATTCTTTTTTAGGGCTGGGTAATATTCCATTGTACATATGTACTACCTCTTTACCCATTCGTCTTTTGTTGGAGCATTTAATCCATTTACATTTAAAGTAATTATTGATAGGTATGTAGTTAGTACCATTTTATTGTTTTCTGATTGTTTTTGTAGTTCTCTGTTCCTTATTCTCTTGTATGTTGATGACTTTCTGTAGTGTGTATTTGGATTCCTTTCTCTTTATTTCTTGTATGTCTCTTTACAGGTTTTTGCTTTGTAGTTACCACATGCTTCCCATTTACCAAGTTATGTTTATAGCAGTCTATTTTAAGTTGATAGTCCCTTAAGTTTAAACACATTCTAAAATTACTGCCACTTTACTCACCCCTTCCACCTTTATGTTTTTGTCATTATTTTTTACTTCTTTTGAGTGCGTTTGTGTGAATCTCTTAATTTACTGTTTTAATTACACATGGTCTTCCTACTTTTGCCTTTTAACCTTTGTACCAGCTTTTGTGTTGATTGATTCATCGCTTTTAGTATGTTTGCCTTTGTCAGTGAGAATTTTTTTCTTTGCTATATTTTCTTATTCATATTTTTAATTATTTTCTTCTTCTACTTTAAGAAGTCCCTTTATCATTTCTTGTATTACTGGTTTGGTGGTGATGAGCTCCTTCAGCTTTTTTTTGTCTGTGAAGTTCATTATTTTTCCTTTGATTTTAAATGATAGCCTCATTGGGTAGAGTAATCTTGGTTGTAGGTCCTTGCTTTTTATCACAGTTTATCATACGGATCCTTTCTGAACTGCAAAGTTTCTGTTGAGAAATCAACTGACAGTCTTATGGAAGCTTCCTTATAGATAACTAATTGTTTTTCTCTTGCTGCTTTTAAGATTCTCTCTTTGTCTTTAACCTTTGGCATTTTAATTATGATACGTCTTGGTGTGGGCCCCTTCGGGTTCATCTTGTTTAAAACGCTCTGTACTTCCTTTGCCAGATTAGGGAAGTTTTCAATGATTATTTCTTCAAATTGTTTTTTAATTCCTTGCTCGCTCTCTTTTCCTTCTGGTACCCCTATGATGCAAATGTTGGTATGCTTGATGTTGTCCTGGAGGTCCCTAAACTTTTTTAAAAATTCTTTTTCTTGATGCTGTTCCTATTGAGAGTTTTCGCTATCTTGTCTACGTAATCTGCTTCATCTAATCTGTTGTTGATTCTACCTAATGTATTCTTCATTTCAGTTATTCTATTCTTCATTTCTGGCTGTTTCTTCTTCATCTTTTCTATCTCTATTTTTATGTTTCCTATCTCTTTGTTGAAGTTCTCACTAAGATCATCTGCTGTTCCCCTAAGTTCATTGAATATCCTTATAACCAGTGTTTTGAACTCTGTATCTGGTAGATTGCTTACCTCTATTTTTAGTTCTTTTAATTCTTTTTCTGGAGTTTTTTCCTGTTTTTTCATTTGGGACATGTTTCATTGTTTCCTCTTTTTGGCTGCCTCCATGTGTTTGTTTCTATGTATTCGGTAGATCTGCTAAATCTCCCATTCTTGGCAGAGTGTCCTTTGGGGCCAATGCAGTAACCCTGTTCACCTAGGTGCCCCAGGATTGTTCCTAATGTGGGTTGTATGTGCACTTCTGTTATAGTTGAGCCTTGATTACCATTGGCACATCAATGGATGGGATTGACCCTCAGGCTGACTGGCTGTGAGGACTGGCCATGACTGCAGACAAGCTGTTGTGCAAGGGCTGACCCCATGGAGTGAGATTCGCTTTAGTGGGGCTCTGGTGCCTGCTGAGTCCATGCTTTGGTATTGTTTGTGGTGTACATTGGGTGGTGCTCTGGTGTGTTCTGAAGCCGGCCATCAGGTGTGTTGGTTTGGGGGCCTCTTGGGAAGGGGCTCCCACACAGGTCAAGGTCAGCCACTCCTGTTTGGCCCAGGGCCACCTGGTAGGAGCTACAAAGTGGTCTGTGGTTGGTAGTTGCCCATGTTGGGCTTAGAGGCACCTGGGAGTGGTTATACTGTGAACTGAGGCCAGCTGCCACTAGCGCCTAGGCTTGGGGCTGCCTAGCAAGAGGCACAGGGGACGCTGAGGCCAAAAGCCACTTGTTTGGGGTTTGTGGACCTTTTAGATATTTTAGGAAAATCTGCAGGGTGGGCCTCAGCTGGCCACTTGTGCGGATTAGCCTCTGAAAGAGTTTTGGGCCAGACATGTGAATTAGGTAGGGCAGGGTCTCAGAGAATCACCAGGGTGGGACGAGAGCGGGGTCAGCCAGGTTGTTGGAGACTCAGAGTTGGTGCCCCCCTGCACCTGCTGGCTGTGTGGGGGAGGGCTCAAGAAAGGAACAGTGGTGCCTACCATCACTTTAGTCCTGGAGAGCACTGCTCCTTCAGCCCTCACCTTGAAGCCAGATAATTCAGTTCCTTCATGTATGTCCCTGGCACTCTTCAAGCCACTGTCCCCTCCCTGGAGTCCAGGTTGAGTGCTTGTGAGTGAGTAAATCTGTGCTCGGGCCCTTTAAGAGGACGGCTAGGTCTCCTACAGCAGCCCTCCATCTTACCTGATGGAAGCCCCACTGATTTTCACAGTCAGATGTTGTGGGGACTCTTCTTCCTGGTGCTGATATTCTGGGCTGGGGAGCCCAGTGTGGGTGTGAGACCTCTTACTCCTCAGGGGGACCGCTATAGCCAAGATATCCCTTTATGTTACACGTGGGTATGGAACCAGCCCGTTTTACATCTCTATCCCTCCTACCAGTCTCAGTGTGGCTTCTTTATATCCTTAGTTATAGGAGTTCTGTTTAGCTAGTTTTCAGATAGTTCTCAGGGTGGCTGTTCTATAATTTAGTTGTAATTTTGATGTGGTCTTAGGAGGAGGTGAGCACAGTGTACCTACTCTGCCATCTTGGCTAGAAGTCTGTCACTGTTTCTTAATTTCTAAGTAGTTGGACTTATTTTGTCCATATTTTTATGATCAAAGAATGTGTTTAGTAGAAAAAACGTGTTAATGTTTCTTTATGGTAGGGCCATGCTGTACTCAAGAGTGAGGGCCTGAGGCCTTGCTCCGACCCTGTTAGTTCTGCCTGCCTTCTCCAGGCCCCAGAAGCTCCTGGGCCCAGGATTATGTTAAGATATTTGTTAATCACTGGGCATTGAACTCCTTGAGAGAGTTCACATTTTATTCATCTCTTTGTCACCAATGTATTTGCTAAGAGATAAAACATATTTCTCGTCACACTCTGCATCTTCCCCACTGCCCCCCGCCCAATCCATAATTGACCATTCTCAGTATACGAGCTCAAATGGAAGGCAAGGCATATAGTGATTTTATTAACCCCAGGTAGCAAAATATTACTATAATACGATAAAAGTTTTATATTCCATGTATGGTTTCCTTAATTTAATTTAAAACTATATTGATAAGACAGTCACATGGTTCAAAATCAAAGTGATATAAAATGATATTCTTAAGCAGTCTTCATCCCACCCTTGTCTCCATTAATTTTATATTCCTTTTGCCCTGCAAAGTTTATTCATTCAACAAATATTTGAGGTGATCAGTATGTGCCAGATACTGTTCTAAGTGGTAATGGGACAGCAGTGAATAAAACAGCACAATAATTGTGCTTTCATGGTGCTTACTTCTGGGGGGAAGAGAGAGTCAATAAACATAATAAATAAGTTGTATAGCATTTGAGAAGGAGATAAGTACTATGGAGAAAAATAAAGCAAGCAAAGCAGTGGATGGGGGTATAAGGAGGGAGGAAGTGTTTGCAGTTTTAAAAGGCTGATCAGTAAAGAACTTGAGCAAAAGCTTGAAGGAGTCACAGGAGCGAACCATGCAGATATCTGGGAGAAGAGTGCTACAGGCAAAGGAATGGCCTGTGCAAAGGGCCTGAGGTGGGAGTGTATGTGGGGCGTTAAAGGAACAGCAAGGCCAGTGGGTCTGCAGTGGAACGAGCAAGGGAAAGAATTGTAGAAGGTGAGGTCAGGAAGGTAAACAGAGTGGATCTTCAAACTGTGTTAAGTTTTGTATTATTTAAAATACATTTAAGAATACTAAGAAATAGAAACTTAATTTGTTTAAAGATGGGTTCAAGGTTAAAAGTTTATTTTTTATGAAATATTTCACTTATTTTCATACTTTCAGGCAAGTAAAATATTATTGTATGGGGTGAGGCATTTGAATTGCATTATTTTGGGTCTAACATGATTTTAAAATCACACCAAAAAGCCCATTTATATAACTCTTTGGTATTATACAGACATATCAACATTTATCCTATAAGCTAATTATATATAGTAATGTTTCAGGAGTGACCTAATTTGATCCATACTGTATACACATCTTTGAGACAGTAAATTTATATTGATAGTTTTCTAAGATATGATATATAATTAATCACTAAACCAGAATCAGTAGCATACA
>NW_011888961.1:326069-332598 GCF_000151845.1 Pteropus vampyrus
TCCACTCCAGCCCTAAACTACTACTAATTTATTTTCTGTTTCTCAAGGTTTTCACTTTCTAGACATTTTCTGTAAACGAAATCATATGCTATATGGTCTTTTGCGTCAGGCTTCTTCACTTAACATATTGCTCACCCACGATGTAACCTGTATCAGTAGTTCTTTCCTCTATATTTCCGAGTAGTTCTCCACTTTGTGGATACCACGTTTTGCTGATTCATTTACTAGTTGATGGACATTTGGGTAGTTTCTACTTTTTTGGCTATTGTGAATAAGTACTGCTGTGAACATTCATGTACCGGTTTTTGTGTGAAAAAGAAGTGGAATTGCTGGGTTATTTAGTACATTTATGTTTAATTTTTAAAGAAACTGCCAAACAGTCTCTAAAGTGTTTTAATTTTTAAAGAAACTGCCAGTTTAATTCACTTTTAAGAATACGCATTACCTTTTTATTTCAATTATAAAACATTGAATACATTATTTATGGAATAGTATGGTTATCACCAGAAGATTCCTACTTATTATAGATTTTTAGAAATATAGATCTATTTATAAGGTCTCAGTCTTTTATATTGTAATTATCGTTTTTATCATTTTTGACATTAAAACCTAGCCTTATTTTTTTCAATTTCAATTTCTTCACTTTCTTTCATGACATTCTCTGTATAGTTAATGTTATCTTCTCATAAATTCAAAAAAAATTCAGCCTCATTTATGCATTTATTTAATAAGTACTTATTGGAAACCCACTATTATTGAGAGCTTATTCTTCTTGGACAGGCATGATAGTAAATGCTTTACAAAATAATGAAAAATTAATAAGAATATAATAACAATAATAGCTAACATTATTGAGTGCTTATTAGGTTCTAGGCACTATTCTAAACATCTTTTATGTATAATCTTTGCCATAACATATGAGGTGGGTACAGTCGTGATCTCTATTTACTGACAGAGAAACTGAGGTTACATAACTAGCACCAGGTCACACAGCTAGTAAATGTCTGGCTAGATTCGAACACTGGCAACTTTCTCCAGAGTCCATGCTCTTAACCCCTGGGCTCTAATGTAAGCGTAAGCCCTTCTGTAGCAATAGCTCAAAATGATAATAGTAAAATTTTATATGCTTTTAACTTATTTTCTGTCCATAGAAAACAGCAGGATCCGATTCTCATAACACAGGCCTGATGAGGCTCCTTCTAAAGCATTTTCATGATAATGGATCATTGGTCTGTAGTTCTGGTCATGGAATTTTAGTTACAAAATGCTTTGAGCAGTGAGTAAGCCCTTTCTGGGCCTCCTAATTCCCAGGCACAGGCATCTCATGTCCCACTGTAGTCACACTGACTTGAGTAAAATATAGACATGGGATCAAGGGAGAAAGCATAGGATGGACCACTCCTTCTCTCAGTCTTTGGATCCAGTCAGTCTCCAAATAAAAGTCAGCCTGTGCTAAATCATAAGGCTTGGAATTACAGTCCTGTGGAATTTGAGTCTGGATGTCATCATCCAGTAGCTGAATAAACTCAAGCATATGATTTAACTTCTCTGAGTCTCAGTTCTTTCATCAGTAACACAGGCAATCCCATGCTAGGCTCAACTTTTACTGTTTAAATACTGTCACATGGTTAAAAACTCCCGTCCCCATCCACTACATTCCCCGCTTCCATTCCTAGAGGAGGCTATTTTTATTAATTTTTATTACTTAATACTACTTCTACTTAAAAGAGTATACTTTAAAAAAATTGTATGTTATTATTACAATTATTATTATTACAATTATGAGTATTGTACATTATTATTAAAGCACATAATTTAAATGCACGCAGAGTCAAAATTAACTGAATAAATATTAATATAACAAGGAGTCTATTACTGTATTTTCATTTAGCAATTCTGGGCATTGGAGACAATTTCAAAGCACAAACTCTTTCCTGCCTGGGTGTCCCAGTACCTTTTGAGACTGAAGAGGTAAGGTAATCTAATTTATAAAAAAGTATGTTATGTATTACTTTAGCACAGTCAAGTTGTCAGAGTGCTCTCTTCTTTTCCATTTTTCACCATTTCCTTTTTGCTTCTGGGTGCTTTGCCCTGGCCGGGGCATCTGTATTAGCACCTCACCCAAGCAAAGAGCACTCACCCATTCCCCTCAACTCCAATAACACAACTCCCCAAGTTCCCCAAGCACCTCAGACTCTCATCCAATGGCTACTTACTGGCACATCTTCTACAACACTAAGAAGTTACTTCGTTTCATGACTCAAAATTAATTAGAAGCAACAAACATGGAAAAGAAGCCATAGGTAGTGGCAGCTGAAGGGAGAGACAAGAAAACCACGGGAACAAATAGCCCTTCACAGTTTAATAGCCTCTGAGGGCTATTTATAAAGATGACCCTGAGTAATTAAGAAAAAGTTAAATTATTTTCAGAAAACCATGTTTAGGAATAAGAAAAAGTATCAGTCAATTTAGACTTTTTTCTGAAAAAAATATTTTTTAAATTAGTAAAAATAAAAGGTTTGATATTATCTAAAATAACTAAACAAGGCAATATTTTACATATTGTTTAATCAACTCAATATTTTCTATCTTCCATTCAGACACTAAATGAACATGATTGTTAAATGTTTTTTTTTTTTCTCAATAATTGTCTTGTGAAATAATTCTTACACTTTTGAAAAAAAATATATAATTTGGGGAGACAGTGGTTGATTTTGTCCTTTGTTTTATTCGTTTTTAGTAACATGAATGATTCAGATTCTGAAAGAAGAAAAAGAATGACAAGTAAGTAATCTTTTTGATTTCTTCAACTTTAAATGATCACATAAAAGCAACATTTTTTACGTGGAAGTAATTACTTGAGGGAACTGGGCTTTTTTTTTTTAACTAGAATAATTCTAGATGAGCGTATTTTAGTTGAGTCGCAGCATCATGTATGATCTTTTCTGATTTCTGCAGATGACTTTTCACCTAGAGTGTGATAGCTCTGCCTTAAACGAGTTTGCATCCCGATGTTAAAATAAAATAGTCTTAAAAGATGGTGGCAAGACAAGGAAGGGGCTTTGGTTATGGTGGACAGAACGTGAGTTTTGGAATCTGGCAGATGCATTTCATCTTGCCACTTTTTAGCTGTCTGATCTGAAAGATATTTAACCCTCCAAGTTTTAAGGCTAAAAGCCCTTAGAACTTTCCCTTTGCCTTCCTTAAAACTTTTAAGTGGGGGTGTTTTACAGGGATGTTGTAATGATGACCAGTAATATATGTAAGGTATCTTGTTTTAGCACCTGGGCCATAATATACCAATAAATAATAGATATAAAAATAAATCATTTTTATATATTGATTTCAGTTTACTGTGTGTCACTTGGCTTGGGGAAGGAAAAAAAATGGAAGTTAGTTCTTTTTGCCATGTGGCTTCTAACAAGATCAAAGAAATTAAGACGGACCTATGTCTTGAGTGTTCTTGCCCTAGCACTTGTATGGAGAGCTGGCATGTGTCATCATGGTGGCTAATTCACGTCGATGAAATAAGGACGATGCTAACATTCCATGCTAGGTTATAAAATGAGCTTGCTTCCTGAACTCAGGACATTATTGTAGAAATAAAAAACAAGCTTAGTTTTTATGGAGAAGTGAGTAATCTCTTTGAGGCTCAGCATGGATTTAGTTGACAGCCACGTATGTCCATTTGGGCGGTCATATGGAATTTATAGCCCAGCTCAGAATATGGACAACCTCAGCAGTTAAGAAAAAGAAGAAATTGAAAGAAGAAAATGTGGTGGCAGCTTTCAGTATTTGGACTTGTTTGGTTATGACAGGACGGTTGAGATGGTAAAATAAATTTAGTGAACTCAAGACTGCAACTCTGAGTTATTTTAGAGAAATAATAAATACTAAACAATTTGCTCTCAAGGAAGGGAAGAAAATAAGTTTCCACAAAGAGCAATGGCATAATTAAAGTTCATAATGATAGCTCATTTATTTTCTTTAAACATATACTTCCATATATTATTATTATATATTTAGTTGATATGAAAATGCAAAAAAATAAAAAAAATTGATCGCGTACATTTACGTAACAATATGTACCAGGGATATGGAATTAAAGAATGATACGAGCATAAAGAAATAAACGTCTGAGAAGCAGCATGCAGTGTGGTGACGTCTGCGTCTTCACTTCCCCTGAGGAGTCTTTGTCTCTGGCTGCTCCGGACCTGAGTTCATGTTTATTCTGGGTAGTGCAGCCGAGGCTCCGGAGTCGGACCACCTGAGTTTGAGTTCTGCTTTCTGCCATTTATTTCCTAGATGTTATTAAGCATGTTACTTGACTCCCTCCCCCGACCCCACCCCATCCCTCTTTTTCTCTTTCTGGTATATATATATTTTTAAACAGCTTTATTGAGGTATAATTTATATTCCATAAAATTTACCCATTTTAAGTGTACAGAGATTTTTTTTTTATGCAATTAAAAAATTGCGCAATCATCATGACAATCAGTTTTAAAATGCTTCTATTCACTTGACCTCTCTTTTGGTTCCTCATTCATAAAATACATTTACATCATGGGTTGTTGCACAAATTCATTATCATGGTTGGCACATGAAAAGTACTCAATAAGTATCAACTACTGTATTATTATTATAGAGTACCTTAAATGTCCTTATCATAGGGATATTGGGAAGACTGGCATGAATATAATGTTTTTTAGAAACAAAGCAGCCAAAAATATATTGCCATTATATGTCATTTCGAAACATTTTAAAACTCAATAGTAGACTAGGAGAAGATTTGCTATTAACCATTTTTTGGAAATGCTTCAATTTTAAAGGAATGGGAACAGAAAAAATGAGTAAAGGTCTTAGAAATGTATATATTTTTAAATTCTCAATATTTGTTATTTTAGGTGTCCAAATAACTCTACAAGATTAGTTGAGCCTAATAATTTGAGTCTGCTGTATTTCTGATGCATTAATATTTTCCAATTGGATGGTAGCATTGGCATGCTTTATTTACGATTACGACGTACTCAGTAAGACATGGTCTTAAGTCTCTTTTTCCAGCACTAAATTTACTTATTCAACAAACATATATTAAGTGCCCTATTATGTGCCATGTTTTTTGCGGTCACATTGTTTAAAGCTGAAACTACAAAGATGAATTAGATACCTACCCTTAAGTAGCCTATGTTCTAGGAAATCACTGATTATCAAATTATATTGTTTGGACATGATCCTCCTTGCCCCACTGCTTAAAATTTTAATGCCAAAAGAAATAACCCACAAACAGAAAGTTCTAAACCAGGTAAAAATGTGCCGAATTAGATAATACCACAAAGAATCTTATAAACAGATCTATAATTTTCTGATTTTCCCTCTTTCATAGTTTTACTTGCATGTTAGTTTCCTTTTTGTTTAAATATTGAATATATTTTTTGTGTACATGAGTTTTAGTTTAAAAGATTTCTGTATGAATTCTTTAAAATTTACAAAATGCAAACTTGTAGAAAGAATAAAAAAGATCACCCACATTCCCAAACACAATTACTATTTACTTTTTGATACATTTACTCTAGTCTCTCTTTTTCTGTGTGTATAGGTTAGCAGAGAAAGTGTAGTTGTGATCATACTATAGTATAATTTTAGATCTTTTTTTTTCATTAAAAATAAATTAAGCATTTTTTTTTACTAGTTCATTCTTTATAAAGTAACATTCTTAATGGCTGCATAATACTTCTTTGGAAGGATATATAAAGTTTTACTTAACCATTCCTCTATTATTAAGCTGTTTCTAGTTTTCCTTAATATAAATAATTCCCTTTTATGTTTAAATTTGTTTCTATAGACTATATTTTTAGAGAACTAGAATTAACTGAGTCACAGGACACTTATAGTTTTAGATTATCTCTTATGTCATGTCAGATCTTTAAAATCAAGTTAAAATGTATGTTCCCTCCATTCAAGTAACTCAGAAAACTGCTCTTAAGATTTACAAAATGGTGATTTCTGAGGCCTCTAGAATTTCTCTTATGCCACCCAGTTCATAAATTATTTTTAAAAAGTCTCATCTCAAATAAAGATATAGTTTCTGGAATTTTTCTAAATGCGCCATTGTTACAATATTTTTTAGTATGAAAAAATGCATGGTTACTACCAAAAATATAAGTTTATAAAGAGTTTCGCCTGCAGGTTACCTTTCCTGTTTGCTCTTGGCAGTGTTAGATTAAGGGTCCTCCTAAGACCTTACTCTGTGTGCGAAGATGTTAAAAGCATCTTTCCTCCCTCCACTTAGACTCCAGGGCCTAATTCAGATGAATTCAGGACTCTCTCCATGCTTTATTAAATGCTTCACTGACTGAACATAGTGAAAAAGACAAATTAATGATGAAACACTGAAAAGAAAAACAAAACATAATATTACTCATAACGCTCAAACAAGTTTTTTCTGTACCATAAGGTAATAAATATGGTTCATTCTTTATGAACAATCAAAATTCACTGATGCTGATCATTTCTTCTCATTTGAGCCTTC
>NW_011888961.1:332648-337423 GCF_000151845.1 Pteropus vampyrus
TTTTTTTTACTAGTTCATTCTTTATAAAGTAACATTCTTAATGGCTGCATAATACTTCTTTGGAAGGATATATAAAGTTTTACTTAACCATTCCTCTATTATTAAGCTGTTTCTAGTTTTCCTTAATATAAATAATTCCCTTTTATGTTTAAATTTGTTTCTATAGACTATATTTTTAGAGAACTAGAATTAACTGAGTCACAGGACACTTATAGTTTTAGATTATCTCTTATGTCATGTCAGATCTTTAAAATCAAGTTAAAATGTATGTTCCCTCCATTCAAGTAACTCAGAAAACTGCTCTTAAGATTTACAAAATGGTGATTTCTGAGGCCTCTAGAACTTCTCTTATGCCACCCAGTTCATAAATTATTTTTAAAAAGTCTCATCTCAAATAAAGATATAGTTTCTGGAATTTTTCTAAATGCGCCATTGTTACAATATTTTTTAGTATGAAAAAATGCATGGTTACTACCAAAAATATAAGTTTATAAAGAGTTTCGCCTGCAGGTTACCTTTCCTGTTTGCTCTTGGCAGTGTTAGATTAAGGGTCCTCCTAAGACCTTACTCTGTGTGCGAAGATGTTAAAAGCATCTTTCCTCCCTCCACTTAGACTCCAGGGCCTAATTCAGATGAATTCAGGACTCTCTCCATGCTTTATTAAATGCTTCACTGACTGAACATAGTGAAAAAGACAAATTAATGATGAAACACTGAAAAGAAAAACAAAACATAATGTTACTCATAACGCTCAAACAAGTTTTTTCTGTACCATAAGGTAATAAATATGGTTCATTCTTTATGAACAATCAAAATTCACTGATGCTGATCATTTCTTCTCATTTGAGCCTTCCAGCAAAGTTCTTAAAGTTATCTAATTTCAACGGTAATTTCATACGGCCTGTGTTGTTAGTAATTTATGTTTCCAGCATGTGCTTTTCCCTCTTGTTTAAGCTGTTAATCCTAGATATGTGCTGAAGAACTGGATGGCAGAATCTGCAGTGCAAAAAGCAGAAAGGAATGATTTTTCAGAGGTGAGATGGTTGCTGCATTTATTTTTATGAATGTTAAATGTATCATATTTTATACACACTGATTTTGTTTGCAGACATTGCCAGGACTAGCTTTCCAGAATCCTCATTGCCTAGTCTGTCTTTTTATTGTGCATCCATGAATCATTTTCTCACATTTTCTAGTTTATTCTTTAATATATTTAAATTTTTGAATGTTAATTTTATATCATGGATCTACATTATTTGAACACCTGAGGGTCTGATTCTGCTAATTGTTGTTTATGTTTGGGAATTTTGGATTCATTCTCTGAAATGCAGTGAACCCTGATTTGAGTGTGCATCTCTCCAGCAGATATCCATTGCACTACCAACCTGAGTCCGCTTAAATTAACTTTGACAGCAGTGAACTTGAGTGAACTAGGCCTACACACATCAGCATGGATGGATCCCACATATAATGCTAAGCAAAATAAGCAAGTGGCAAAGGAGTACATACAGCGTTGCCACTTAAATACAGTATAAAACATGCACAATCCTATTATATGTTACTTAGGGATACACACATATATAATAAAAGTAACAAAGTGAATAAAAATGATAAACATCAACTTTAGACAGTAGTGACTTTGCACTAAGGAGGAAATTTGAATCAGAGGGATACTGGCTTCAACGATATTAGAAGTATTTTATTTTTGAAGTCAAATGGAGGATATGCAGGAGTTCATTATATTATTCTGCATACCTTCTTCTTTGCTTCAAATATTTCATAGTTGTTTCAAAATGCATTACATGTAATATATTTTTAAAAGAGGAATGGCCCCGGCACTCATGCTGTCACTCTGTGTCCTGCACTGGAACAGACATTATTGGTGAGCATGGCCCTCTTTCTCTCTAAAACCGGTCACAGCCTCAGAGCCATTCTCATCATGCATGTCGTGTAGTTACTACCACGTGATCAGAGTTGGCATGAAAGAAAAACTATTTTTGCTTCTTCTAATTTGGAACTTGCATTCACTTTTTATTTCAGTGGTTTAATAGGCCTAACAACTCTAGGTTTTCATTTTAGAAAATACAATATTATTAAATGTAATCTTTTTATGGTATTAAGGGAAAACAAAGAGAAGGGAGATAACCAGCATTTATCTTTAGATAAATCGATCTAAGCTGAAGAAGCTAAACACTGTTTAATAAGTTGTTTTGTTGGCTTGTTTCTCCTTTTTCCTCCTCCCTTTTGTTCCTTTCCTGGTTTTTTTTTTGCCTTCTTCAAAATTATATTTGAGTAACGGTGCAGTACTCATCAGGGGTGGGGAGACATCTTCCTAGGTGCAGGTAAACATTCCGGCTCTTAAGACAATAGCAGGCTCCTCATGGCCTCACCCACCTGAGAGAGACAGGACAGAAACATGTTATATGAACAGGGCAACGTCAGGCCCCGTGTTCGCCTGAATCCTGGCAGCTGTCCATGCAGGCAGGAAGGCGCAGCGTAAAGCTCAGGTGTGGGGAGACGCGATCCACGCTGGGAAGACACAGGGATAACCCTGGCTCAGAAGCTTCACGTCCTGCAGAAACCGCTCTCTCTCGTAACAAGGCCATGGGCGTAGTTTCCAATGTCCCTACGAGAGACCTGCCTTACACCAAGAGTCACCATACTAAAGAAAGTCCTAAGCGTTCCATCAGGTAATCACAGTGCTTCCATTCTAGGTGCTGTCAGTCATTAGCAGTGTCCTGTGGTGATAGTTGACATACCACCTCATCGGATTACAGACCCAGAAAGTTAACTAAGCGTTACTTTCTCAAAACCAAAAAGATTTTGTTAAACCTTTTTCACAAAACCCTTTACACACACAGCTTGTGTTTACTTTCTTGCTTCAAATGTTTCTTGAGAATTTACTCTATGTGAGGTGCTGTGGAGATGTGTAAAAATTGATTCAGGGAGCTTTTAAACTAGTAAAGGAGATTAGATAGTGATAAAACTGACTTCAGTAAAAGGATATGTACAGAAATTACCTGGGGAGAAGTTAGGAGAGGTTCTAAGAGCGCAATATTGACGATGATGCAGTCTTCCCATTTAAAATATTGGTAATATAGTAATATACTCTATTTGATTTCTTTACTTTATTATTAATAATCATCACCTTTTTGTATCAGAACTAGGCATTTATCCTTAGTAATACCAAAGGAAGTGATAAAACCACTGGAAAAAATATTTTTAATTGAGGTCTAGTTGACATATAACATTATATTAGTTTCAGGTGTACAACATAATGATTCGCTATCCATAGATTGTGAGATGATCACTACAATAAGTCTAGTTAATATCTTTGAAAATTTTGTGCCATTCCCTTCTGGCTTGCAAATTTTCTGTTGTAGACTTTTAAGATCTCTCTGAGCAATGTTCAAGTATGCAATATGGTATTATTAATTATTGTCATCATGCTGTACATTACATTCCCATGACATGTTTGATAATTGGATGAAAATATACATTTTGGCCCTAGAATTATTATTCAAAGAGGTATGTTCTTTGATGACTCAGTTTATTATCATGGGGCAAAGTTACAAATGAAGAGGCAGCACAAATTGGAATCCATGCCCTTGATTTGGGAAGATTGCAAATCATTGACATTGTTTTATTTTTGTTAAGTATTTTAGAAAATTATAATCTTACTGCTGTGAAGGAAGTTTTAAAATTACCAGATATATATGTAGTTTTGGACACTACATATTCACTCTCCTATTTTAGCACAAAACTAGCCCTGAAGGAACTTTCTATGGAACAATAGAAATTTAAATAACAACCATAGTGAAGATTTAATAAAACATAAAATGTTTAAACATTTTTAAACAAATTCAAAACTTATCTATTGTTTTAGAAATTTAGAAAATTAATAAGGGTCCTGAGAAAGAAAAATCTATATTTATCTACTTAAATTGTTTACCAGGTCCATCTTCTCCAGCAAGTTCTTCAGCATCCTTTCCAGAAGCATTCTGCAGCTGAGAAAGCAGGCTACGCCTCACCTACTCCTTCTTGGGCTAAAGATCTCAGAGTTAGCTGCTCATCTTAATTTGGAGAAAATAAATTAAAGAATACTTCTACCATTCTTATGAAATCTACATAGAATAATCAATTTGATAAATTCTTAATGACCATCTACATTTTGATGACAATCCTAAATTTCATAATAATGATTATATATAAAAGTATTTTTTAACCTATTCTTCGGAACACCTTTGTGATCATTTTTGTTCTAATTAATAACTTTAATGGAATAATAAAGCATTTTTGGTAAATCATGTGAGTTATTCTCAATAGCTAAAAAGTCCTATGACAATCTTTTAATGAAATTTTAAGTATTCATCTAATACTTACTATGTGCCAAGCACTTTGGGGCACATCACATAAGTATACAGTTTAATTGTACTCCTAGAGCTTTTTTGTCTATTATGCTAATTTTCAGACATTTACCAAAGTAAAGAGAATAGTTCAGTGAACCTCATTTACTATTCAGCTAGCTTATTAATTATCAATATATGATCAATCTTGCTTCATCTACACTCCTATACACTTCCCACATGTTCCTACTTATTGCTTTAATTGAGGTATAATTTATATATTCCCAAGTATTTTACAGAAATTCCTAGACATTGTTTCATTTAATTTACAAATATTTCTGTATGTATCTTCAAATGTTAATGACTTAAAACACACACAGTGTTATCACCTTAAGACAAATGAACATTTCACTAATGCATGATTGAAAT
>NW_011888961.1:338168-339008 GCF_000151845.1 Pteropus vampyrus
ATCAATTTGATAAATTCTTAATGACCATCTACATTTTGATGACAATCCTAAATTTCATAATAATGATTATATATAAAAATATTTTTTAACCTATTCTTTTGAACACCTTTGTGATCATTTTTGTTCTAATTAATAACTTTAATGGAATAATAAAGCATTTTTAGTAAATCATGTGAGTTATTCTCAATAGCTAAAAAGTCCTATGACAATCTTGTAATGAAATTTTAAGTATTCATCTAATACTTACTATGTGCCAAGCACTTTGGTGCACATCACATAAGTATACAGTTTAATTGTACTCCTAGAGCTTTTTGTCTATTATGCTAATTTTCAGACATTTACCAAAGTAAAGTGAATAGTTCAGTGAACCTCATTTACTATTCAGCTAGCTTATTAATTATCAATATATGATCAATCTTGCTTCATCTACACCCCTATACACTTCCCACATGTTCCTACTTATTGCTTTAATTGAGGTATAATTTATATATTCCCAAGTATTTTACAGAAATTCCTAGACATTGTTTCATTTAATTTACAAATATTTCTGTATGTATCTTCAAATGTTAATGACTTAAAACACACACAGTGTTATCACCTTAAGACAAATGAACATTTCACTAATGCATGATTGAAATCAAATAACCAGTTTTCAAATCTTTCCTATTGTTTTATGAGTCGTTACCATCATTTTTTTTAACTCTTCAATCAAGTTTATTTTTTAATGTAAAAAGGAAACTCCAATATTCCCTCAAATTCCACATTCTCAGTTTTTCAGGGACACAGAGAGGTCTGCAGTGGTGACATGAACTCGACATCACCTGACCACTTCTGATGCTG
>NW_011888961.1:339058-341160 GCF_000151845.1 Pteropus vampyrus
AATTGAGGTATAATTTATATATTCCCAAGTATTTTACAGAAATTCCTAGACATTGTTTCATTTAATTTACAAATATTTCTGTATGTATCTTCAAACATTAATGACTTAAAACACACAGTGTTATCACCTTAAGACAAATGAACATTTCACTAATGCATAATTGAAATCAAATAACCAGTTTTCAAATCTTTCCTATTGTTTTATGAGTCGTTACCACCATTTTTTTTTAACTCTTCAATCAAGTTTATTTTTTAATTTAAAAAGGAAACTCCAATATTCCCTCAAATTCCACACTCGCAGTTTTTCAGGGACACAGAGAGGTCTGCAGTGGTGACATGAACTCGACATCACCTGACCACTCCTGATGCTGCAGGACTAAGGCATTTCCCGGGGGTTCTGTGCTGGCAGAATTCTTCAGGTGTGGTCTAGCTCAAGGGTGGCTGGCCCAGGCTGGCAAAGGGGTTTGCTGGCAGTCTCACAAAGCAGGAAGCGCTGAACAGGTAGCCTGGGACTTCCAGGCCTTGCAAAGAGTTTCGTTAGCGCCCACCGGCTTGCACTGTTCTGTTCCTCAAACCCTAACGAAGCAAGCCCTCATCTTCCCGGCTGGTCTCTGCTCTCCACTAGCCCCTCGACACTCCTCTTAGACTACGCATCCACAAACCTGTCAATGTCAAAAGGTTCAGCTACCTGGGGTATGGTGGAGGTTATGGTCGGGGTACCTTTGAAAGCCCACCTTTCATTAGCATTGAGAAATGGGGGTGAGGGAGTGAGGTTCCCTGGAGACGAGACAACTCCCCCCACCCCCCAGCTCGACTCCTGGTACCTGCCTCGGGCAGTGCTGTCATGAGAGCTCACTAAGTAAGCTAAAGGTTGAAACCGCTGTGGACCCCTGTCTCTTTTTGGCCCATGAGGAAAGCTTCCTCAAACTTTGTAAATGTGGCCACAAAATACTAGTGGGATAGCACCGTTCAACCTATTAAGTTTTAAAGCTGAGCTGACTGTACATTATATTTTGCAAGAAACTGGTGAGTGACAAAAGACCCCTGACCCCTCCCCAGCCCTGTGCAGGTGTCCAGTCCTGACACCTGTGTCTCGGTTTCTGTGAAGGCTGCAGCCTGTGGCACGTGGCACCCCGAAATGCACCCTTTGCCCACGCAGCCAGTGTTCCGTCAGCCTGGCATTGAACCAAACACATCTCAACAGCAGAACACAGAACTATAAAACACAGCTTCTATGTAATAAACACCTATGGTCTAAGACCCTCCTTCAAAACATGACTCTACTGACTGTGGGTCCAGCTTCTTCCTCACAGATAGTCTGTCCCCAATCCACGAACGCTCCTGGACCATCTCTGGAATCTAAGAGGAAACTCAAGCCTTTTATATAGATGGAACCAAGCCGCCAACAAAAGACAACTGGAGAGAGAGCCCGAGGCTGCGGCAGACAGCCCTCGGCACCTGCTTCTGTCGGGCTGAAGAGCAGCCTCACTTCCCAGCCGGAGCTGGAGCTCGGTGCTCTCACCCACAATCCCTGACCAGTGATTCCACCTCTCTCATCTGTGGCCCGAACGGAAACTGCCAGGACACTCCGAGAGGTAGGGAGGAGAGGATCAGGTAGGGTTACTGACCAGAGACAGGATGCCAGTGTGTGGGTGGGCCAGGGGAACCCCATTTTCTGAAGCCGAAATGGCTGCTGTCACTGCACACTCAGAGGACAGACCTCATGTGCAGCAACAGCACATGCAAGGTACCAGGGCCAAAGAAGGGGACCCCAAGTGTCTTTTCCATTGGAAGAAGGGGCTACGTACAGGGGGAAGAGGGGAAAGCCTGGCCAGATGCACCCCCATTTTATCTCATTCAACCAGGAGATCAAACTGCTCAGCAGCTTCAAACTCAGCATTCATGGCCGCGGCCCACTCATCCAGCTCTGATTTCAGGATCTCTGGCACCTTCTTCTTCCGTTTCTCCTTCATGACTGGTGGGGGAGATTCCGGAGAGAGTCGTGTCCAGGGCCCAGGGATTTGCGGGGACCCTGGGGACCTCAGTTAACTTTGAATACACTAAAGGCAGGATTCCGGCCAAGTCTTCTGCCCCCAGCAGTCC
>NW_011888961.1:341210-342588 GCF_000151845.1 Pteropus vampyrus
CTGTACATTATATTTTGCAAGAAACTGGTGAGTGACAAAAGACCCCTGACCCCTCCCCAGCCCTGTGCAGGTGTCCAGTCCTGACACCTGTGTCTTGGTTTCTGTGAAGGCTGCAGCCTGTGGCACGTGGCACCCCGAAATGCACCCTTTGCCCACGCAGCCAGTGCTCCGTCAGCCTGGCATTGAACCAAACACATCTCAACAGCAGAACGCAGAACTATAAAACACAGCTTCTACGTAATAAACACCTATGGTCTAAGACCCTCCTTCAAACGTGACTCTACTGGCTGTGGGTCCAGCTTCTTCCTCACAGATAGTCTGTCCCTAATCCACGAACTCTCCTGGACCATCTATGGAATCTAAGAAGAAACTCAAGCCTTTTACATAGATGGAACCAAGCCGCCAACAAAAGACAACTGGAGAGAGAGCCCGAGGCTGCGGCAGACAGCCCTCGGCACCTGCTTCTGTTGGGCTGGAGAGCAGCCTCACTTCCCAGCCGGAGCTGGGTGCTCTCACCCACAATCCCTGACCAGTGATTCCACCTCTCTCATCTGTGGCCCGAACGGAAACTGCCAGGACGCTCCGAGAGGTAGAGAGGAGAGGATCAGGTAGGGTTACTGACCAGAGACAGGATGCCAGTGTGTGGGTGGGCCAGGGGAACCCCATTTTCTGAAGCTGAAATGGCTGCTGTCACTGCACACTCAGAGGACAGACCTCATGTGCAGCAACAGCACATGCAAGGTACCAAGGCCAAAGAAGGGGACCCCAAGTGTCTTTTCCATTGGAAGAAGGGGCTATGTACAGGGGGAAGAGGGGAAAGCCTGGCCAGATGCACCCCCATTTTATCTCATTCAACCAGGAGATCAAACTGCTCAGCAGCTTCAAACTCAGCATTCATGGCCGCGGCCCACTCATCCAGCTCTGATTTCAGGATCTCTGGCACCTTCTTCTTCCGTTTCTCCTTCATGACTGGTGGGGGAGATTCCGGAGAGAGTCGTGTCCAGGGCCCAGGGATTTGCGGGGACCCTGGGGACCTCAGTTAACTTTGAATACACTAAAGGCAGGATTCCGGCCAAGTCTTCTGCCCCCAGCAGTCCCTTGAAGCCAGAGCAGGATCTGCAACCTGGGGTGGAGGTGGAGAGGCACAGCCAAGGGGCTCCAGCCCGCTGTAGGAGCGCCTGACTTTCTTAGACATTTCCAAGTCTCTGGTGTCTAGGTCTCGTCCCCTGGAGTTAGACTCAACATCTAGGTCATACAGCACAGGAGTGGTGGTGGGGGTGACAGGGACACTACATGTCTTGAAGAGGTCCTCCCCAGTAGGTTCCTGGCGAGGAGGCTCGTTTTCTTTCTCCAAGAAAAAGGCGATCCTAGGGCTCCT
>NW_011888961.1:342638-350222 GCF_000151845.1 Pteropus vampyrus
AGCAGCTTCAAACTCAGCATTCATGGCTGTGGCCCACTCATCCAGCTCTGATTTCAGGATCTCTGGCACCTTCTTCTTCCGTTTCTCCTTCATGACTGGTGGGGGAGATTCCGGAGAGAGTCGTGTCCAGGGCCCAGGGATTTGCGGGGACCCTGGGGACCTCAGTTAACTTTGAATACACTAAAGGCAGGATTCCGGCCAGGTCTTCTGCCCCCAGCAGTCCCTTGAAGCCAGAGCAGGATCTGCAACCTGGGGTGGAGGTGGAGAGGCACAGCCAAGGGGCTCCAGCCCGCTGTAGGAGCGCCTGACTTTCTTAGACATTTCCAAGTCTCTGGTGTCTAGGTCTCGTCCCCTGGAGCTAGACTCAACATCTAGGTCATATATCACAGGAGTGGTGGTGGGGGTGACAGGGACACTACATGTCTTGAAGAGGTCCTCCCCAGTAGGTTCCTGGCGAGGAGGCTCGTTTTCTTTCTCCAAGAAAAAGGCGATCCTAGGGCTCCTCGGAGGCGAGTGGACAGATGGGATCTTTACAGCATGGGCTACGATCTTCTTCAGGACGATGGGCTTTCTGAGTGGAGCTGCATGGGGTGCCTTTGGCCAGATTTCAGGGAAGGTGCTGGGGAGATCAGAGCCTGATTTCCACTGGGACATCCGCAGAGACTGAGTAGAGGACGGGGCCCCTGGCTCAGGCGCTGGGCAGCCCCTGCGGACCGCGTTCGCCTCTTGGACATATCTAGCTTTGGCCTTGATCTCTGCTGCCGCCCCAGCTGCCGCAGCCACTGGGGCTCACGCCAACCCGAGAGCCTTTCTCACCATCATTATTTTATAGTTATTTGAATTGGGATCCAAATAAGGTCTATACATTAAAATTAGACGATAAAAATCTCTTGCGTCTTTTGATATCTTTGGGTATAATCACCTACGTTTTTTTCCCTCAATTTTTTGTTTTGTTTTGAAGAAACCAGATCATGGATCTTGTAACATTTCCCATAGTCCACATTTTGCTGATTGCATCTCTGTAGTGCTGTTTAACATGTTACTCTGTCCCCTGTATTTCTATAAATCTAGACCTCGATTCAGATTCAAGTTTGATTTATTTGGCAGAGAAATACTTGCTACCAGGGACAAGTGTTGTATACTAGGAAGTACATACTTGATGATCTTTTTTTGCGGTACGAATAGCCATTGACAATCATCGTCTTGACCCATTAATGCAATAAGGTTGCAAAATGATGACAACCTAATCCTATCACTCTATTAGGAATCCTCCTATAAAGGAAAACTTCCTATTATTATTTGGACATCCTCAGATACAGAAAGGCAAAGTAACGAGTGGATTCCCAAGGTTGCTTCAAAGACAAGCAGTGGAGTGGGCTTACTTGATTACGTTAGTATCAGAAAGAACTATTGAATTTAAGCATATTTTATGTGTTTCATACAATTGCAGTTATTATCCTTCCTGATGTACAAATTGTTCTGCAGTTGGCCAGTGAAGTTTTGTTCATATTGGCTCCTTTGGACATAATCCTAGAGGTTTTCGATAACTCCCTTGTTTTCTGGTATGATAAGATGTTCCGGGTTCATTCTGCATAATTCTTGCCTCAGCCCTGGAATCAGTTACTAGCAAAGTGAAAGAAGTATAATCGATGTGCCAAAAGAGGAACAAAAATGCAATCAGATAAAATGCTCACTTAAAACCACAAAAGGCAGAAAAAGAGGAAGACAAAACTAGAAACAAAGAACAAGAAACTAACAAATGTGGCAGACGGTGATCCAACCGTATCGATAATCGCTTCGAAGATCAGTGGTCTAAACACACCAATTAAAAGATGGACATTATCAGAGTGAATCAAAAGTAAAAAAAAAAAAAGAACTTTTACAGTTTTTCCCCTGAGAAGGAAAGATATAGTGTGGGTGGGAGTTGGGGGACCTGGTGGGTTGTGACCCAGCTCTGTGGGATGGAGGTGAAGCATGTCCTTGGGCCTGATTTCTTGTCTAAGAAGAATGTTTGAAAGTCACACTTTTGAGGTCTTCTTCGAAGCCCATGACGACCATATCCGTCCCTTTCCCCTCCCCGTGCCCCAGGCCTGCTCTCTTGAGTCCTCTTGATCCACAGTGATGGGACCCAGAACCTCCTTTGTCACGGTCAGGTGAGGAACGACCTTTCACTCACCGGGGCCAATGAGATTTTCTTTTAGGGAATCTTCCTCCTTTGATTTTTCTAAAAATTCTGAAGGCCATGGAAGTGAAGATGGAAAATATAAAGATCAACAAGGCTTTACGAGGCATGGGATTCTGAAAACATTTCAAAAGGTCAAGCATATTATAAAATAGTGTTGCTATGGCATTAGATTTATACACTGATATTTCTAGAATACCATCTTTGGGAAAATTTTAAATTTTTATTAATTTGATGCTTCTGAACATCATAAAATAAATGAACATAAAACATCACTTTGGTTAACTCCTTGGAAAGTAAGATAAATTTCATTGAAGTGGAAATACATAGGAAAGATTATGTACATTTAGGCAGATAAAGTCTGTTAGGTTAATGGTTATGAATATACGTTTGGCATCATTTCTAGTATGAATACTTTAATATTTTATCTAAAATGACCGAGATGTCATGAAAATAAAGTAGCAAAAATGCACTTGAGGTTAGAAGTGATTATACTTAGGACACAAAGATGTCTGTATGTCTCCCTTAGGACATGTTGCCTCTTTTCTTTTGCAAAGCTTTCATGAGATCTGACATGAAATCCTGCTCCCCGCCCCCTCCCCCACTAAGTGGTCCTGGGTTCTCTTGCCTCTTTGGGGGAACTGGAGGCCTTTTGGCGATAACGTGGGGCGGCCTCTCTGATTGTGGGACGACGGCGGGTGGGGGAGGGGGAGGAGGCGGTAATGAGCCCGCATCCCCCGCAAACGACAGCGGAGGCGGAGGCACGAAGTCTGGGGGCTCTTCGTTAAAATCGGGAGGCGGCGGCGGGAGCTCGTCGTCCTCCAGGGGAGGTGGGGGTGGGGGCGGCGGCAGAAAGTCATCCGGCGGGGGCAAGCCCATGGCTTTGGCCTTAGGGGGTGTCACTGGGCTTCCGCTGGTGTTTGAGGACCCTCGCATGGGAGGGGGCGGCGGCAGGCTGGACTTCGCAGGGTGATGGACCCTGGGCGTTCCTGGGTCATGGTTACCAAGGGCTGGCTTCTTATCCTTCAACAAAGCAACAAGGGCATTATTCTCCATATATAGCCACCGTGGAGCTGACACCTCCATTGACTTATGAGATCTCCCTGAGTTAAGACAGCATCTCCCCTTGGGGAAGCCTCAGTCCCCTAGTCCCTGAGACTACGAGGTTGTTCATGAGGTTCTCTTTGCTCTGGGATGGGAGAAAGACTCCAAAAGGCCTGTAACATTATTACCCATGGGGTGCTGATCCACTGCCTCTTCTATAAATGAAAGGCTTGGCCCTGTTCAAGGAGTTGTGTTCTATTTAGATTATACAGGTATGTCCTCAGAACCTCTGCTGTCTTTAAGAGCTTTAGTGGTATAGCAGGGGTCCCCAACCCCTCGGCTGCAGACAGGTACTGGTGGTGGCCTGTTGGGAACTGGGCTGTACGCAGGAGGTGAGCAGTAGGCGAGCAGTAGGCTCCATCCATATTTGCAGCCTCTCCCCAGCGCTAGCATCACCGCCTCAGCTCCACCTCAGATCATCAAGGTTGGGGACTGCTGGGTAGAGCTTAGCTAGCTGAGAGGTTACTGAAGGAACTCAAACAGAAGCAAACTGGAACCCCTTGGAATTCCCAAAGACGCCTTGGTTCCCAAGAAAAGCCCACAGGGTCCCAGGCCTATGTAGCCATTACATTTTTCTTGGTCTGAGTTGAACTGGTTGTGAAGCTCAGGTGTCACCATTATTTTGCCCCTGCGCCATACCCCCTCAGTGGCAGAGAGGTGGTTAAGGTGCTTCCCCAAACCTTCCACAAGTCTCAAATGCCCTACTTTGATTTGCACCAAGAAGGTGGAAGGAAAAAGGAAAACCAGAATAGTTCTCTCTGGACTACAGGTAACATTTGTGCAAACCCCAGGGCAAAGGCTGTTCTGGCAAAGAACTGTTTTGGCCGCTCTTGTGTCAGTGTTTTCCTGCCCGCCCGCTGAGGGCACAGGTGCCTTGCCCCAGGACTGTGGGCTTCTAAGGAGGGGCCAGGTTTAGCTTGGCTCTCTCCTGCATAACAGGAAGAGCAGGAACGTGCACACCTGGTCTGTAGTCTTAGATTTACCTTTGCTTAACTGTGAAAGCCAGCTGGCTAATCATAATCCCTATCATTATCTATGTCTCAAGGTTACAATGAGATTAGAGATAAATACGTGAGTGGTTCCAAAGAGAAAAAATCATGACGCATGTGTTATTGGTAGAAACCAGAACACCAAACTTGGCCAAAGGCTAAAAGCCACAGTCCTTTTGCCAAGTAGAATAGATAACAATAAATTATATGTATATAATGCAACTTCTCCAGGAATTTCTGGCAGGTGAATTGAATCC
The DNA here is from genome assembly GCF_000151845.1 of Pteropus vampyrus. Lineage (NCBI taxonomy): Eukaryota > Metazoa > Chordata > Mammalia > Chiroptera > Pteropodidae > Pteropus > Pteropus vampyrus. The sequence continues at coordinate 347,171 of NW_011888961.1, forward strand.
CTCTGTCTTAGTGATAATTATCATTACAATTTACATGTTAGCAGGCTTTCATTTTATTTCTATCTTTGCTTAATAACCTCCTACCACTGAAGATTTCATTTAGAAGTTTTTTCCCCCCTAACAAAATGTCTTATGATGGAGTTTCTATTTTATTTAATTTATTTGCTTAACACAATAAGCTAATTGACTGGCGATGTATTTAAAAATTTTTTCTGAACAGGCAGTTTTGGGAACTGGTATTCACACACATTCTGGGATCTATTTTTTAAATTGCTTTCAGCATTTTAAAATGTTCCTCTTCAGCTGGCATCAAAGACACCATGAAAATAATAATAGCTGAAAACACATTGCATGATGAGACTGTCACACTTGAGAAGCTAGCAAGAATATTTGAGAAGCACAATGTTTTACGGTCTACAGAGGTTTTCAAAAATTATAAGAAGTTCAATAAATGTAAGTTTGATAAATATTTAGTTGTTTTTATCACTGACCAATGGACAAAATAGGAGAAGGGAATGAAGTGAAAAACTATTGAAGGTACAATTATCTAAGGTTGTTTTGCATCACCCATGGGAAATATTCAAGGAAACTTGTATAGTCAACTGAGCTATCACCAATGGGACTAGTAACTAAATTACCACTTTTAGCTACAATTTTTAGATAGATTTAAATGAATCTTCCTTAATCTCCTCTACTGAAAAGAAAAAGTTACAGAGAATGTTATACCAATTCATAATATACTATTATTATAAATAATATACTATTATTTTAAAATGTGTTTTCTTTTCCATCAATGTAAGGATGTATGTAGAACACTAACAGGAAACTATAAAATGCGTATTTTATAGTGCAACTTTTTAATAATAGTCTGGTTTTGGGGCCCTGTTCACATTTAGTACAGGGCTTATTACTTAACTGGTTGCTTAAATTTATACAGAAAAAAAATAAGAAAAAAATCCCAAGGGCTTAAAGCTTAACTGCTACTTTCCGGGTGTGCTAAAACCAATTGACTAAACCAAGAAAATAACTTCAGTCAAAATAAATGTAGCTAAATTAAAAATAGTTACCAATCCTCAGCCTAAAAAAAACAAAAACAAAAAAAACTTACATTTTCCCAAAGCAGGGTGAAAATAGCTGGTTTTAACTCTCCATTTTAGCCTATGTAAGTTTAAGACTAAAAAAAGTAAGGGAATTATCTAAACGAAGTTACAGTGAATTAGCTGGAGGTATGTTTTCTCTTTTTAGCGGACTGGTTATCAGAACACTGCTCATGGTTTAGATTACGAGCTCAGAGGTGACAGTCTGAGAGAACTGTGTGGGTGACTGTCTGGCCTTACCTTAGTTGTGCCAGCATGTGTCTGGGCTTCTTCGACAACAGCATGCACAGGGTGTGTGGCCTGGGGAATCTGCCCGTTGGCCTGGGTGGTGCCTGTTTTAAGTGCTGAGAGGGAGGAAGAGAGACGAGAAGAGTGGGCAAGGCATTTCAACATTCTTTAAAGTTCATCTGAAAATATAAAGCGATTTCTATCTCCAAAGCAGAAGAAAGGGACTCGTGGGCATAGTCGGGATTAATTGGGGGCCTTATGAGAAATCTGAGGTTCTATGGCAGAGATTCAACAAATGGTTCAGGAAAGAGAACACTTTTATACAGGCCACAAAATCTGGATTAGCTGGGGACTTAGAGAATAGTACCTCCTGCTTTTAAAAACTTTTTGGTCAATGGAGCATAAACCTTGAAAAGCTCTTTTAAAAAAATTTCCATTGGGGAAGACTTTTCTGAAATGTATCCGGTATCATACTCTGCTGTGTACAACTTTGGAACATTTTCCTCAACAAAAAGTACTTTGGGCACAAAAACAGTAGACAAAGGGGATTGAGCAAAATGCGCAGAATTAGATTTTTTTTCCCCAGAAAGTTGTGCTATGCACTTACTTATTTATTTTCCTGCCTTTTAATTTACCCTTTCTCACAAAAGTGTAACTAACTAAGGTTTCACAGTTTGAGAGAATCAGAAAGAAGCTGTATGTTGATCTCTCTGGCTGCTTAGAAAACATCCCAGACGAGATGGCCAGCTCTGCACACACAGAGGCCACTTACCAAAGACTGACCGAGCACCTGTGCCACTGAGAGCCTCTCATCGAGTGAACTCAGAGACCGCCCCCACCCATGCTCACCACCGGCTGTTCTGTCAAATATTTATGAACTAATTGTTTGCTTGCTTCTTCAAAAAATTTTCTGATATTTTAGGAAACCCATTAATCTATATAACAACCCAAAGAAGGCTGTTGAGGACTTCAGGAGACTGAGGAGAAGGGATTATTTGATGAGGGATACCATATTTAAATAGTCTCAGAGAATCTCTCTAACAATTAAATTCAAAATGAAAAGTTCTATATAGAAGAGAAATTGGACATCTTAACTGAGTGGTCAAAATTAATGTTTCTAATGAGGGGCAAAATGCCTTTGACTGTAATACTCTGAAATGAATTATATCTGAGGTGAATTATGAGGAAACATCAGACACGTCCAAACTGAGGGACATTCTATAAAACAAATGGCCCTTATTCTTAAAAAATGTTAATGTCTTGATAGGCAAAGAAAGGCTGAGGGAACATTCTAGGTGAAATGGGACTAAAGAGACATGACAATCCTGGATGGAACCTGTGCCAGGAAAACACTGCTGTAATAAATCTAATTTAAGAAATGTTAAGATTTTGTTATTAAATTAAAAAAAAAAAGGCATTGAGACAATTGACATAACTGGAAAATGGAAGGTGGTTTAGATAAAAATATTCTATCAATATTAATTATCGAATTTCCTGAATATGATAACTGTATTATGGTTAATAAGAGAATAGCCTGGTTTTTTAGGAAATACAAAGATTCACGGGCAAAGTGGCATTATGATATATTCAATCTATTCTTAAATGATTTAGAAAAAGATATGTCAGTGGATAACATATGAACGAGGGAGAGTTGGGAGAGAGAGAATGAGAAAGCAAATGTGTTAAATATTCAGTACTAGTGATCTGGGTAAAGGAAGTTCTTTGTA
>NW_011888961.1:350272-355907 GCF_000151845.1 Pteropus vampyrus
CTAATTGTTTGCTTGCTTCTTCAAAAAATTTTCTGATATTTTAGGAAACCCATTAATCTATATAACAACCCAAAGAAGGCTGTTGAGGACTTCAGGAGACTGAGGAGAAGGGATTATTTGATGAGGGATACCATATTTAAATAGTCTCAGAGAATCTCTCTAACAATTAAATTCAAAATGAAAAGTTCTATATAGAAGAGAAATTGGACATCTTAACTGAGTGGTCAAAATTAATGTTTCTAATGAGGGGCAAAATGCCTTTGACTGTAATACTCTGAAATGAATTATATCTGAGGTGAATTATGAGGAAACATCAGACACGTCCAAACTGAGGGACATTCTATAAAACAAATGGCCCTTATTCTTAAAAAATGTTAATGTCTTGATAGGCAAAGAAAGGCTGAGGGAACATTCTAGGTGAAATGGGACTAAAGAGACATGACAATCCTGGATGGAACCTGTGCCAGGAAAACACTGCTGTAATAAATCTAATTTAAGAAATGTTAAGATTTTGTTATTAAATTAAAAAAAAAAAGGCATTGAGACAATTGACATAACTGGAAAATGGAAGGTGGTTTAGATAAAAATATTCTATCAATATTAATTATCGAATTTCCTGAATATGATAACTGTATTATGGTTAATAAGAGAATAGCCTGGTTTTTTAGGAAATACAAAGATTCACGGGCAAAGTGGCATTATGATATATTCAATCTATTCTTAAATGATTTAGAAAAAGATATGTCAGTGGATAACATATGAACGAGGGAGAGTTGGGAGAGAGAGAATGAGAAAGCAAATGTGTTAAATATTCAGTACTAGTGATCTGGGTAAAGGAAGTTCTTTGTATTATTCTTGTAACTTTTCTGTAAGTTTGAAATTATTCCAGAATAAAATAGATATTCTTGCCCACTTACAGTTAAAAGACTGGAACAGGCTTGCCCTTAGCACCTCCATTCGGCACTGTCAGAACTTACATGATGTACATAAGTATGAAATTACTCTATCTCAAAGGCTCGTTAAATGTCTATTTAGCCAAATCTTTTTTTCTGGAGGTCGTTAAGTAACAGGTGTAAACATCTTAACATCTTAAGATGTTTCTATTTAAGATTTTTCACAAGGCCTATGAGATTCAAACATCTTAGATCCTAAGTGCTCCGTCTTCTCTTTTCCTTTGCCTCCTTCCTTTCTCCTTCTCCCTTGTCTTACATCTGATAGAATCATTTCTTTATACATAATACAAATACCTTTGCACAAAGTAGACAGAAGCGGAAGCTGAATATGGAAGACTATTGGGGGGAAATTCCTTTAATGGACACAAATTATATTTTCTTTCTGCTTCTTTTCCCCAAACACATACCCAGGCTGATTTCTCAGCAGCACAGCAGACATTTTTATGTGGCTAGGATGACCTGGTCTGTACCAGTCTGTGCGAACAAATGAAGTCACCTTTACAATGATGTCCCAAATGCTCCAAGCTGCCATCCTTCCATTTACCAGGAAGTCCGATCTTTTCCATGGGTTCTCTGCCCCATCCTGAGACAAGCCATGGGTACCCAAGTAACCCATATATTCTGTAGGTGCCACTGGCTTTACTGTATTAATAGTCCCAGTTGTCACGTAGCAATATGGCTCCTCTCAATGCCATGACTCTCCAGGAGTCCTCATAGGAATTAGGGGTTAGAAGTTTATCAAACCTACATGTTTTTTAGGACTCAAGTGAATTCCAAGGAGGGGACCAACTCTCCCTGCCCCCAGTCTTAACCCTCGTGGTTTGTGAAGTGCCGATCCCACCCCTTGACCTGACAGATCAAAAGATGGTGTCCTCTTAATGCGGAGAAAAAGAAACCTTTATACATTGCTGGTGGAATTGCGAACTGGTGCAGTCGCTATGGAAAACAGTATGGAGGTTCCTCAAAAAACTAAGAATTGATCTACCATATGATCCAGCAATCCCTCTATTGGTATTTACCCCAAAGACTTGAAAACCCATCTCTGAAAAGATATTTGCACACCAATGTTCATAGCAGCATTATTCACAGTGGGCAGGACATGGAAGCAACCAAAGTGTCCTACGATAGATGATTGACTAAAGAAGATGTGGTACATATATACAATGGAATATTACTCAGCCATAAGAAGAGATGAAATACTGCCATTTGCAACAACACAGATGGACCTAGAGATAATCACGCTAAGTGAAATAAGCCAGACAGAAAAAGTTGAAAATCACATGATACACTTATATGTGGGATATAAACTTAAAAGCAACAAATGAACAGGACAAACAAACAGAGACTCATGGACATGGACTATAGACTAGTGGTTATCAGAGGGTAGGGGGAGAGGGGGGAGGGAGATGGGGTAAAGGGGGTCAAATATGTGAAGACAGAAAGAAATCTATCTATGGGAGGGGAACAAACAGTGTAATTATATATATGCCTTATGTTAATGTGTACAACTGAAACTTAGTGGATTTCGTTAACCAATGTCACCATAAAAAAATAAATTTAAAAAAAAAAAAGATGGCGTCCCCTTGGACCCCGCGAAGTGGTTTACGGATGGGCATGAAACAGAGCCCTCCCTAGGGCTTTTTCAGAGATGAGGCATTCTCTTTGTATTGAGATTTCTAGCTGTATGAAAAACACAAGCCCAGAGAGTTGGTGGCAATCCTTGCCACCTCATGGGGACAGTGCCTAAGAAAGAAACAGTGTCTTGATGACATCACTTCAGCCCCTGGGACTTCCTAGTTTTGGGCATTAATAAATCTGCCCCCTCACTTTTTGTTGCTTACACTAGATTGAGCTGGGTTTCTGTCAATTGCCATGTGAAGAGTCTCGACTAAAAACAGTTGCTAAACTCAGTTATAGAGTCATTTAATAATCACTAAAATAGCCTCCATGGCTTTTGCCTAATATGAAAGAAAACCTGGCATTTATCAAGAATAAGTGACTTTTTGTTAAGCACTTTGGATGTACATACAACGCCTACGTGTATTTTCAGTTGGGTAATCACAGCAGAAACACCCAGGTCTCATGGGGCTGATGCCTCCCAGCCAGTGACACGGCACCACGTGGGCACGTATCTCCAGGACTCTAGTTTGACTATGTAAAGACGGAGAGGACAGGGCAAGAGGCAGTGGAGGAGGTGAGCAGAAAGCGATTCCAGGTTCTCAGAGAAAAGTTACCAACTAGCACTGAGGAAGCGTCAGACAGAATGGGACTGGGCTTGTTGCCTCCAGCTGCTATCAAATGACTTCACAGCACGTCCTCCCTGGGGATGGCTAGTGCCAGCTCCACATTCACCTCAGCTACAGTTCTTGTTCTGATCTAGCGTCCATGGTTCCAAGGCCCCCTGTGAGGGAACCCAACTCTTCCGGCCAATGATTCAGGGAGGCAATTGTTGGGGTGAAGAGGAGGGCTCCATAAGTAGTGCCCCAAAGAGCCCAAGGTTCAAAGAAGTGTAACTCCTCTGACCTCATTTAATTTCTTTTTTGGGGGAGAAGGGTGCTGGAAGGAAGGAACTTATGGATTGATTTGTCTCGGGCCTTTAAATGGATGTGGGTTCCGTAAACACTTTCCCAGGGCTCTGCTGATTTTGTGCAATGAGTTCAGGCAAAGAGAGAGGCTTTGTAATATCTGGCAAGAACTGAATTTTTAAAAAAGTGGAGTCATTTCAAGAAGGCCTTTTTGCTAAGATGTGATCGTGCTCACTGTGTCTGTATGACTGAGAAGAAATCTATTTGAAAGTGGCTTCACTTCCTTCTAAGCTCATATACAGTTCCTTCCAGGCTAGTCACCTATGTGGCTATTTAGAGCTTAAAATCCCACACAGCAAGTGCTCATGGCAATAAATTCTAAGGCATAAACTGAAAGAAAGTTTAAATTGAGACGATTTTTTCTCTTTAGATGCCCAATGAAGCCTTTTATCAATAAGCAGGAATAGCTCCCAATATGTTCATTTAAAAAAATTTCTACAGGTCTGTGCTCCGTAGGGCTGGTGTCGATGACAGAATCTAAGAGTCTTATTTTTGTAAATAGGATTCTACATATGTGGTAGCTGAAGGAAACTGAATTTTGGATGGTAAACACACAATAGAATATATAGATGTCAAATTATAATATACACTTGAAAATTATATAATTGTATTAACCGATATTACCCCAATAAACTTAATTTTTAAAAAAGTAAAAAAAAAAAAAAAAGACTCTATAGCAGCACCAATGTGTCTACTAAGGAACATTCCATCATGTGCAAGATCCCCCTTTTTTATCAATGGAAGTCTCATCTGACTGCTGCAGTGACGCTCTTCAAAAATTGGTTTGAGCGACTCATTTAGGAGAAATGGAATTAACATTTATTGAGCACTTAGTATTAGGGACATTAACATGCTTTATTTTATTTCATCATCAGAGAAACCCTACAGGATATTAATTCATTTTTTTCATTTCCTGCTCCAAACATCTTCGAATTCTAGCTGAGCATCTATTATCTGTCAGGCATTGAGCTCAGTGCTGTGGAAACTACAAGACAAATGGTCCCTGATCTCACAATCGAGTCTAGAGAAAGGAACAGTACTAACCTAAGAATCATGCACATTATTAATTATGACTAACCTACAAAGGACAATTCATTTGAGACCCGAGGACAGGTAGGAATTAATCACATGCAAGAAAGAACATCATAAACAGGGGGAACAGCATCTTTGAAGTCCCTGAGAATGGATGGTGCTGGGGCTTTGAAGAACTGTGAAAAAGCAAATTGCCTGTGTGGCAGGAACTGGAAAGCAGGAGAGGTGGGCATTATACAGCTTTCTGGGCCTTGCTACTAATTTGGGACTTTATCTGAGAGCGGTGGGAAGCTTCTGAAGGGCTTTAGATAGGGGAGAAGCAGGGTTACATTCAAAAAGGTGACTCACAGATGGACAGAGCCTTGCAAAAGAAGGGTGTCAAGCTGGAGCACCAGCACATGAGGCCCAGTGAAAGATCATGGTGGCTTGGACTTCATGGCAATGGAGATGGACAGACAAGGACAGATTTGACCAATATTTAGAAGGTTGAATCAACAAGATTTAGAAATGTTTAGATTTGGGGGTGAATGAGCTTTTCTTGCATGTTTCCTGCGTGAGCAATTGGACAGATGATGATATTATTTACAGAAACAGAGAACAACAATAGGGGAGCAAGTTTGGAGAGTTAAGATGATGAGTTCAGTTTTGCAGACATCGAGTTTGAGGTGTCTATGATGTATCCAAGTGAAGCCACTGAGTCGACAGTTGGATGCATGGGTTTGGAGGTCAACAGCAAAGCCTGGATTGGATTTGTATTTTTTCTAGGTGGTCAGCACATAGATGATGCTGGGAGTGGATTAGGTCACTTAGGGAGATTGTGTAAAATGAGAAAAGGGTTAGGCTCAACTGGGTCTTGGGTAACTTAAAACGAAGTAGAAGGAGTTAGAAAGGAGTGGCCGAGTGGGGGCGGGGGGGGCAGGTGGAGGACTTGGAGTGTGCGTTATCTTGAAAGCCAGTAGAGGAGGTTGCTTCAAGGAGGCGTGGTCCATTGTGTCAGACGCTGCCGAAAGGTCAGGAAAGGAGCGGGGTTTGCAATAGTTGGGTTTAGCAACACAGAGGCCACAG
>NW_011888961.1:355957-372451 GCF_000151845.1 Pteropus vampyrus
CAGATGGACAGAGCCTTGCAAAAGAAGGGTGTCAAGCTGGAGCACCAGCACATGAGGCCCAGTGAAAGATCATGGTGGCTTGGACTTCATGGCAATGGAGATGGACAGACAAGGACAGATTTGACCAATATTTAGAAGGTTGAATCAACAAGATTTAGAAATGTTTAGATTTGGGGGTGAATGAGCTTTTCTTGCATGTTTCCTGCGTGAGCAATTGGACAGATGATGATATTATTTACAGAAACAGAGAACAACAATAGGGGAGCAAGTTTGGAGAGTTAAGATGATGAGTTCAGTTTTGCAGACATCGAGTTTGAGGTGTCTATGATGTATCCAAGTGAAGCCACTGAGCCGACAGTTGGATGCATGGGTTTGGAGGTCAACAGCAAAGCCTGGATTGGATTTGTATTTTTTCTAGGTGGTCAGCACATAGATGATGCTGGGAGTGGATTAGGTCACTTAGGGAGATTGTGTAAAATGAGAAAAGGGTTAGGCTCAGCTGGGTCTTGGGTAACTTAAAACGAAGTAGAAGGAGTTAGAAAGGAGTGGCCGAGTGGGGGCGGGGGGGGCAGGTGGAGGACTTGGAGTGTGCGTTATCTTGAAAGCCAGTAGAGGAGGTTGCTTCAAGGAGGCGTGGTCCATTGTGTCAGACGCTGCCGAAAGGTCAGGAAAGGAGCGGGGTTTGCAATAGTTGGGTTTAGCAACACAGAGGCCACAGATGAGATTAGCAGGAGAGAAACTAGGAGAGAAAAGTACAATAAAGCATCTGTCTGGTCTTTGTTCTGGGTTCCTGGCACAGAACTTCTAAACCCCCTGGTATGTCCCAAGTGACCTGAGTGTCTTTGTGATTCACGAGCCCCCAGGATCACATCTGAGTTTATGCTGACAACATGGATCCAGGAGGGGGCTGGTTACCAGAAAGACTCTGACTTCTGAGGATTGAGTTCAGTCACGTGGCCAGTGATTCAGTCAATCACACCTATGAAATGAAACCCCGATGACAACTCTGGACAGTGAACTTAGTGGAGCTCCCTGGTTGTGAACACATCGAAGAACTGGGAGGGTGATGCACCCTAATTCCACAGAGGGAGGACACAGAAGCTCTGCATCCAGGACTCTCCTGGACCTCATCCCATGTGTCTCTTCATTTGGCTGGTCCTGATTTACATCTTTTATAATGAAACTATAATCTAAGAATAGCACTTACCCGAGTTCCGTGAGTCATTTTAGCAAACTGCGGAACCTGAGAAGGTCAGGGGGACTCCCTAATTTGTAGCCAATAGGTCCGAAGTGTGGGTGGCCTGGGGACCCTGGAAGTGTGGCTGGCATCTGAAGAAAGGGTGGCTGTGTTGGGGACTGTGTCCCTGGCTTGTGAGGTCTGAGCTGACTCCACTGGTCAGCATCAGAGCTGTGCTGCAGTCCACCAGCTGATGTCAGAATAGGGGACCAGAACGTGGATGGAAGAATTGCTCACGTGAGAAGGTAGCATAAGGGATGCAGGCTAGGATGGGTACAGATGCAGGTAAGTTGTTGGGTTTGGTGGTGGGAAGTTTAAAAAGTTCCCCTTTGATGGTTCCATTTTCTCTGCTGAGAGGAAAGGGGTTGGAGGTTGGAAGTCTGAGGAGAGTAAAGAACATCTGAAACTGGGAGAGAACATTGACTGCAACGGTTTTCTCGATATGACTGACATTTGGAAAATTCTTTGGGTGGGCTGCCCTGTGCATTGCAGGACAGGCAGCATCCATCGTCTCTATCCATTAGATGACACCAGCTCCTCCCACGGGGTGACAACCAGAAGTGTTTGCGGACATTGCCAAATGCTCTCTGGGGGTCACAGTTGCCCTTGGTTGAGAACCATTGAGCTGGAGAAATACGGTAAGATCAACAGGCAGTCTTAAGGGCCCATTCGTGGCTGATGGCCACAGATGGGTGGACATCTGTCCACAGATGTCCACAATGTGTCTCTTGAAGGTAGATCCCTCTAGAGGAAAGGATGTCCTAACCTCGTCCACATCCTGGAGAAGCCTCGCCCTTCCCACCTTCTCCTTTTCCCGCCCTCCAGACTTACTAAATTAACAGTGGGCAGAGCCACTGTGGGTTAACGGCAGGCCCAGCCAATTCGTTCTCGTCCTTTCTCCCTTCATCCCATCCTCCTCCCTCCTCCCTCCTCCCTTCTTCTCTTCCTCTTTTCTTTAAGTCATTGGTACCATAGGTGCCTTTGGCTGGGGTTGGTGTTAAGACTGAGGCTTGGGGAAGAGGCTTTCCTTTAATCTCAAAGCCACTTTAGGCTTTGAGTTTAAACCACATGTTCCAGCTTGTTCTACCAGAAAGCCCTGAATCAGGAGTTAATGGACACCAGGCCAGTTCATCCAAATGTAGAATTCTATTTGCCATGTTTCCTTGTGTGTATAACTCTTTCTCTTGGGAACTCCCCAGGAGGGATGCTATGGCTGGATATGGGATCCATGGGTGCTCTCGCAACACCCCCAAACCTCCAATGAACCCGGACATATATACATAATTGGTAGGCCTAAGGCCCTGGCAGGTGGAACGTGGGTGCAATTCAAAAGTAGACTGCTGTCAGTTCTTACATAAACCACCCATTGTTAGCATCAGACCCCACAGGTTAGCTCAACCTCGACAAGACTGCTCTCGCTTCAGATGCCAGCCACCCAAACTTCTAACCAGCCTGCTACAAGTTCAGGGGTTCCCACGACCTCTCAGTTTCCATAATTCACTAGAATGACTCGTAAAATTCAAGAACATGCTATACTTACAATTACAGTACTGTTATAAAGGAATGTACACAGGGCAAGGTTCAGAAGGGGCCTGGACATGGACCTTCCAAGCCCTCTCCCTACGGAGTCAGGATGTCACCCTCCTGGCACCTCGATTTACTCACCAATCGGGAAGCTCTCCCAAGCCTCGGTGTCTAGAGTTTCCATTGGGGCTTCATTACATCCCCATGACAGATTGGATCACCGGCCATGTGATCGCGCTCCAGTCCGCTTCCCTTCCCCTCCCTGAAGGCCAGAGAGCTGACGGGTCCAGCCTTCCATTCACGTGCTTGGTCTTTTTGGCGACTCGCCCTCATCCTGAAGCCACCTTGGGGCCCACCAGAAGACACCTCACTAGCATAACTAAGACGCTCCTATCACGCAGAGAATTCCATGGTCTGTGGAAGCTAAAGTCGGAAACTGAGGCCAAAACTCAGACATATTTTTTACTGAACCACAGAGCGGGTTTGTGATCTGAATGATCTGGATGCTGAAGGTGGATCCCCTGAGAGCCTGACCAGATGTGGCTCTTCCTAGCTGCTCAACCCACTTCCTGACAGATACACCCGGAGCCAGGCTGGGAAACTGGCCTGGGCGACAGACAGTCTGGTTTTCTGTGCAAAACACTAGTAGCTTCATCCCGGGAAACGGCTAATACCCTCAAGGTATCCCGATTGTTCTAAAAACAGTTCAGCTCATAATTAAATAGCTGATGTATCAGCTTGGTAAGAGGTAGAATGATGCTTGTCAAAGATAATTAGAAAAATCTCAAGACTTGGTAAGAAACAGAACTATTTGCTAAAGCAAGTGATCCTAATTTCCGAGAAAAAGACTCAGAAGGAAAAATTCTTCGGCTGGTCTGGAAAGGGAAAAGATCTTAAGAGTTCCTCCAAATCAAAGAATTTGGGACCTACAGCTCACTCTCAGTGAGTGAGACTTGAGGCTACATCGTCTGACCCAGAAAGAGCCCAGGGCTCTGTACTGGAAAAGGGGCCAATGGGGACGCCTCGGAGGGTTTCAGGACATCTCCTCCTAAAGATGACGCCATCTTGAGAGGGGAGGGCTTGACAATCCAGGAACTCTAAGATGTGTTTCACTCCCAGGCTGAAGACTGATAAAATTAGGATTCCTTCCAGGGTCACTGAGACCTGGCTTTCGGTCAGTCTCAGCAAGCTTTCATTTATCAACTCAACAGATATTTACTGTATGCCAGGCTTGTAAAGCCTGGGAAAGCTACGTGGAACACGCAGGAACGGTCCTTGTCCTTCCGAGACTTAGGGTCTAGTGGAGAACACAGGCAACAAACGAATGGATACATAAAACAATTACAAATTGTAATAAGGACTCTGCAGAAAACAACTCAGCATAAACACTTCCAGGAAACTCATCGTTCACAGCCGGACTGAACACACCTAGTGGAAGTATCTTTCCACGTTGGATCCAATCTACCTCACTGTAATGTCCATACGTTCAAGCTGGTTTCACCCTTTGAAGCAGCAAAGAATCTATATACTGGCCTTTGACGTGACCATGTTTTTAACACTGGAAAACAATGACTAGAACTTTCCTGCCATAAATGGTTCCAGTTCTTTCGAGCATTATTTATCATAAAGATAAATGCATTTGAGTTCCAGCTCAGCCACTGGGAAGGTAATAGCTTCTCCAAGCTTCAGTTTCCTCATCTGTGACACAGGGATAATAATTTATACTTTGTAGGGCCGTTGGAAGAACCAGAAACCACATATGTATCACGTGGCACGAACTACCTACTACACCCCTCAATGTCCTGTCTTCCTTTCTAGAGATACAAATGAGTAGCTGTTACACCACCCTGAAAACGTGATGTCCAGGATTGGGTACAAGGCTCCAGCCATGCTGGCACTTAGACGAAACATCAAGGAACGATCTTGTCCTTGGTGTGGGCAGTCTGCTGGGGACTCACGGAGCCTTTGACAAACACAAACTTTGAACTCTGTTGAGACATAGCTCCCTATCAGCTCACCCTAAACTGGTGATCACCCTCTGATGCACAAGCAAACCATGAAAAAAAAGGTCAAAGCTTTGCTAAAAGTCACTTAAAATAAACAGATAGAGCTCTCGAGCCCGACCATCGGAGGGAAAATGTATTCTGTAGTGTCCACAAAGTTCTGTGTTTATAAAATGTGTAGGATGCATCTGAACATGAGCTCCGAGCCTTGAACAGGGGTCAGAATCCTGCCCTGCTCGGTACCTGTGGAAGGTGAAGATGGTGCAGCTGCACTGACGGTGCCCAGGTTTGTCCACCGAGACACCAGCCCGGCCCTGGCCACGGCCCGCTGATAGTTGTCATAGAGAGTCTTTCCATACTAGGGAGGAAAACACAAAAGAAGCAAGAAAGTCATCCATTTGTCCCAAATAGTCTGCACGCAGTTGCACATACACATTTAGGAAAAAAAGTACTTCATGATCACTTTTTTCACTCCTTTCCTGATTTTTTTTTTTGGTAGTAAAGTTGACCCTTGAACAAGACTGGTTTGAACTGGGCGTATCCACTTATATACGTTTTTTTTCAATAAATAGTGTAAATGTATTTCTCTCCCTTATTTTCTTAATACCATTTTCTTTTCTCTAGCTATATATATATATATCTATACACACATATATGTGTGTGTGTATATAACAATCAAAATATGTTAATTGACTGATTATGTTATAGGTAATTCCAGTCCACAGTAGGCTATTAGTAGTTAAGTTTTTGGGGAGTCAGAAGTTATACTTGGATTTTTTGACTGCGCTGGGGGTTGGCGCCCTTAACCCCTGTGTTGTTCAAGGCTCAACTGTATCAGCATTTCAGTAAATTCACAAATTGTTTTTTCATGTGTTAACTAATTTTCCAGATTAACAGAATCAGTTAATACTTTTACCTAGACATCAGAGAGAGCTTTAGCCACACAATTCTGATTACATATGTCTTTATGTAATTCTACACTTTGTGTATGTAATTGTACCTTGTGTTTCTTAATTACACACTAAACCTGCAATGCTCTCCGTGAGTAAACAAAGATCTGAAAAGTCTCATGTGAAAGTAAACCCATGATTCTCAGGTTGTTGGAGAGGTCCATATTTCTATCCCTCTCACCTATTTAAAAAACTCAATGGGCAAATAAATAAGCTAATATCGGTGGCATCGACCCATTAAGAATGTGTCAGCTGTTTCTCAGAAGCACAAAGACTGGACCGAGGTCTGGAAGCCAGGTGGAAAATTCAAGGGAGGGTGGAGTCCAAATGCTCGCTCACCTTGGCGATCCTTATTCCCGTGACCCACTGGTTTAGAGTTCTTTCGTCGTCACAGCAGAGATACTTGATATACTGGGACTCCTTCTGAATTTGAGGATGCTGGAAAAAAGTCATTTCAAGCACTGTTTATAAACTCTTTATTTGTTAGTGTCTTTCAAAAAAAATTTGAAACTCTAACAAAGTATGTGATTTCCTGAGAAGGTGGCAAAAATTACTGGGAGTGATTTTAGGATTAGGAAGAGGGGTACTTTTAAAACGGGCTACATTTGGAAAGGGTTTAAAAAATTTGGGACATAGTTTAGCATAAGTATCTCTTACTATTTATCAATAGTAATGTTCATTTCTGCTTTTTTAACCTTTGAAAGCTTTCACACCTATCACGTCTCTATTCCATAAGAAATTGGAGTCATTTCTCTGTTTATCAGATAAAGGAACTTACCTGATGTAATTCTTATGTCACAGAAACAGTAACATTTTTGTGACTCCCAGTCAACCCTAGGGTAATTTCTGCTACAAGGAATTATCCTTTCTTAACTGTCTACTACTCAAATGGGCCATTTTGGCCTCTGGATGGTTGGCCGGGAGAAGGAATATTTCTGTCTATTCTCAAGAGGCAGTGACTTTGGGTGCTGCACCAGGGATCATCAGGCCTTTTGGGAGCTCACAGTGACCTGGGCAAGCATGAAGGGACAGAGAGACACAGGTGCCTGGTCACACAGCTCACCCTGAACACCTCTTTCTTAATCATCATCGCCTTTGTAATTTCTGTTTGATGCCCCTAGTCCGACAGGCTGTGTGCTCCATGAGGGTGGCAACCACGCCTGTCAGTCACTGCCCAAGACCCCCTAGTGCTCAGCACATGGCCTGCAGCATGGTCATGAGGTGGAAGTAATTGTTGAAGGAAATAAACAAGATTTCTGCTCAGCCAGAAGTCACGTGGTCATAAGGTGAAAGGCAGGCCAACAAATCTAGGTTCTAAGATGAGCACCAGGTGAATTTTCATTAAAATTTTTAATAGAAAAAAAATTACCAACATAACCATTGTCCGTGTGCGTACACGTACGTGCATGTGTGCTACTTCTTTCTTCTTCTTCCATGTCTCAGGAGTTTGTTAATCCTTCTAGGATAGGCATACATTGCTGGTGGTGCCGAAAGTGTAATGGAAAGCCAAGAGAGCTAGAAGCCATCTTCCGTGTGCGGGAAAGAAGCCAAGCTGTCCATTTCCTCTTAGGGTGTCGAACAGACCTCTCTACTTCGCTTTTGCTTTCAGCTTAATCACCAAGCCTCAAGGAAACTATTTTCAAAGTTGATCTAAAACAAGGGCACTGTGCCTTGAACTTCAGTTTGAATCTGAGACACAACATTTGGATGAGTCACCTCGCTGGTCTCTCTAATGACCCGGCCGGCAAGAACCAGCGGTCTATGCTCAGAAAGAATAACAAGACCCATGCAGACTCTGAGAGCTCGATGAGAAGTTAGTCATTTTTGGTTCCAGAAATGAGAAAACTGAGGCTCAGAGAAGTTACTCTGTAGTTTACCCCATGGTCCACTGGAACTTTAGAATCTCTTGTCTTAAACTCTAGAATTTATGCATTTATTAAGCCAAAATTTCAGACTCTAAAGATACCTCAGAAAATTCAGAAATTAAAGAATTCTTTTCTTTGGTCTTTTGAGTCAGTTGAGGAAAGTATGCCTTTATACTTTTATATCGATATGGACTGTTCCTTTTATTGAGCTTTTTCAGCCCTCAGAATTTGTGTTAGCATCACTCTAAAAATGGTCAATTCCTATTTACTTAGGTGCCACAGGCTCCCCCTCTCTCCCAAGGGCGGCAGCTCCACATGGGCTCCTGAAAGTTGCCTGTAGTTTTCCACCGTGGCCGGAAGATGGCAGCAAACGCTTTTGAAAGGCTGCTGCACATTTCCTTCTCATCAGGTTCAACGCTTCCTCATTATTCTGAAGGTTAGATCTTGTTTTTGCAGATATTTTCCCAATAATCAATCTCTTTGGAGTCCCTTAAAATTAAAACTATCACCTCAGACAATGTGTCTCAGTTGCAGAAAAGGACTAATTAACTCGAAGGTCATATTGATGAAAAGTACACTTCAACTAAGGACTTATTCCCTGGATGGAATGTGACATTCTCAGATGTCTGCAGTGGTCCCTTCAACAGTCAAATTCGCAAAGCAAATTTTACCAAACCCCCGTCTTTCAGCACCAGAAACGCAACTCCCTAACTTAGAACAGCGCTCTCGCTCTGTCACCTATGACAGGCGAACTTGGGGCTTCAGCAATCGAATGCTCGTAATCGTCCTGACAAAGCAGCTATTTTTTTTTTTTCTGAGAAATTAAAAAAGTTGATGTTGTTACCTTGGCCTCGTTCTATTAAAATTTTTTTGTTTTGTTTTGTTTTTGGGGGCACGTCACGTGAGGACCAGGTTCCCAGGAACAGACTGTCACTCGCATTGAACTTGTCGTGCAACACACAAAGCAACCATGTAGAGCTATCCGCTCACACAGCGCAATGAACCATTGGCAGAGTAGAATGCGGGCCTCCCTTAGACAATATGGCTTTTGAGCATGAAACAGAGTCAAGAACTCTTGAACCTGCGTTCCAACAACGGCTCCTCCTATGATGAAGAAGCAAAGGTACAGACCGTGGTTCATGTTTCCCAACACGAGCGATATGAGCCTCACTGATTTCTTTACACTGCGTAGGTATTACGAACATATACGGCATCAGATGACCTCGCAGGTCTCTTGTAATTCTCAGACTTTGTGGTTCTGAGATGGGCTACCTAGTGGGCACGAGACTCCTCCCTGGCTCCCTTGTTCATGCAGAAACACTCTCGGCTCCCAGGACATCATATAGCAAGTCGCTGTGCTGTTTCTCCTGTCACGTCTCAGGACCTTGCTAAGGGGTTTACTGCCTAACTGAGCCTTTTGTGAAAAAACTATTTGCAAAGGGGTTTCGGGAAAAACGCTGGTTCAGTGCTACCGGCCAGACTCTTCCTCAGTTGGATTGATTGTTCCTGACCATAGAAAGAGAGACGCTCTTGTAGGGCGTGCAGCACAGCACACAGAGTTTGGGGCAATCGCAGAATGTTACTGTTAAAAGGGAACTTCCAGATCCTCTAAACTTACAAATGAAGAAACTGAGTGCCAGATGGGGTAACCCATTTGTCCAAGGCCAAGGGCGGTGGCAGAACCATAATTAGAACCAAAGCCCCACACATTCAACAAATATCTCTGGATGCGAAGAAATATACTAATGCTGAGGTAAAGAAAGATGAGTAAGACAGGCTCACATCATAATTAGCAAGGGGTACTGCTGGGGAGACACACGCAAACATAAGATCACTGGTAAATTTCATAGTAAAAGACTAAAAACAGAGGCGGAGAAAGACTCTTTGGAAGAAGCGATAGAATGCTGTAACACATTTGAAGAATATCTAGAAAGTCTACGTGGCTAAGGCCTGGGAGCCATGGAATGAAGAGGCGGAAAATAAGATAGGAGTTCTAGGGCTGTGTCAACCTAGCATCTAGACTTCTCTCCTAGGCAGTGGACCCATGAGACATGCTGAAACAGCAGAGTAATACAGGCAGGAACCGGCAGCTATGAGGAAGGTGGGCCTGGACCGAGGGTGAACAGACAGAGAGAGGCTGGATGAGAGATGTCTCTGATGGATAATCAGAAGAACCTGATGGGCTGGATGAGAAAGGGAAGATAAGGGACTTCGAGGATGATTTCCCCATTTCTAGCTTGGAAAAAGGGTCTTATGGGTTTATTTGTGTTTCCTCCGAAGGCGTTGACATCCAAATTCCTGGTATCCGTGGATATGACTTGATTTGGAAATGGAATCTTTGTAGATGTAATCAAGCTATGATGAAGTCATATTTGATAAGGGTGAACTTTAATCCAGCATGATTAGTGTCCTAATCACACGGAGAGAAGATGGCCATGTGATGATGGAGGCAGAGATTACCACAACGTGGCTATAAGCCACAGAATGCCAAGGATTGCTGGAAATCACCAGGAGCTATGAGAGAGGCATGGAACAGAGTTTCCCTCCCAGCCTTCCAGAAAGAAGCAACACTGCCAACACCTCGACTCTGCACTTCTGGCTTCCTGAACTGTGAGAGAGCACATTTCTGTGCTTTAAAGTCACTCAGTTTGTGGTACTTTGCTGTGGCAGCCTCTAACTGACACAATGGATGATGGTACCATTCACTCTGAGGAGTTTGTGAGGGTCAGAGAGGAGTGAAATCGCCATCTCCCAGGTTATGGTCACAAGGTCATGGCTCAAATTCCAGTCTTTTCGACAGCAGCCGCCATGCACCATGATAATCAGGAAGCTCATACCAAATATGAAACTTGTGGGCTGGACTTAGTGTGTGTCCATGGAATTGTGTGATCTCTTAACATGATTTTTCATATCCTGAATTCCTTTTGCAATGTATGTTCGCATTCTCTGAATTCTGAAAATCTGCTCATCCTAATGAAGTATTTCAATGTCGAGATTTTTTTTCACAGTACATAGAAAGGGAAACAAGTGATCAAAATGTTCATAAACAAACTGAGTTCTCCAAACCATGATTTTATTAATTTACTTAGCAAATTAATAAAAATTTCCAATATTTTGGGAAAGAACCGATAAGTATGCTCAAGAGTGAAATGAATGGGTTGACTGCACATGAAGAAACTGGCTTGAGGACAGAACTGGTCACTGTTCTGAGAAAAAGAGAAATGCACGTTCTGCTGGGTTTGTTCACGACCCTTGTCGGTTCCTGCATCCATCAGGCCTGCTGGCTTCTCCACCTCTGAGCCTTTTTCCCCATGGGGGAGCGGGGGGGCGGGGAGGGCAACTCTCTCCTGAGACCTAGGCCTTGGATATGGGGGTTTTAGAAGTTCTAGTCCAACCCCCTGGGTCTTAGCAATGCAGCCCAGGATAACCTGTGACCCGGCCTGATAACGCGACTCAAGCTACGATTCTAGGACTTAGGCCTAAAAGTGTAAGTCAGCTCCAGAAACCAAGTTCTGCTCACGTGTCTAAGTCCACATCCTGGACACCTCTAGGTCTGAGGTCTCATCTTTTCCCCGCCAGACATCCCTGCGCCGGCCTCCGAACCTGGCCCTGCGGTGTGGGCCCTTGCTCCCTTGGACAACTTGCATCCTATCTGTCCACGCCGAAGGGGATTTCATCACCAGCTAAGTGCCAACTGTTGATGTTCAGTTGGGGCACTTTCTAATGCTCTGAGTGCAAACCTTGACTGTGCCTAGGGAAAACAAAGATTCCCAGGCCCAAAGCCTGGATTTCCAACAAGCTTCCTCTGAAGAGTCAGGTTACTGACCAGCATTTCAGAACCTGTCTCCAAAACCTTCTCCCTACTTAAGAGATGAGCCACGCCTCAGAGAAGAAGTGCTTTGGAACGCCCCAGGCGAAAGTGAGGGCTTCCATCTTGGTAATTTCTCAGAGTCTCAGGATTCCAAACAAGGTCATGAGGTCAGATAAGAACACAACAAAGACATAGTTTAAGGGCGGCTGGAGGTGTGTGCAGGTTGGGGCTGGACAAGAAAAATATTTTGTGTCCTAGGAAACTGTCTGAGAGAGCGGCCTCTGAGCCACCACCTGGCTTTTCATCCTGGCTCAGGTTCCACATCTATAAACTAGTAAGAATTATGGCTCTCGCCTCATAGGGTTGATAAAAGGATTAAATGAGTTAATATACGAAGTGCTTAAAACATTACAATCTAGAGGCTATGTAAGAGGTTGTCACTATTCTCATGACCTTTCTTATGCCAGAGACAGAGAAGTAGGTGCAGGAGCCTGAAGCAGGCAGGACATTCTCCTCATCCAGCTCTGCCTTCTGACCCAACAGGCTCCACCTCAGGGCCTTCACACTTACTGTTTTTGTTCTTAGACTTCTCTTCCCCCAAGTAATTCTTGTTCCCTCACTTAACCGACATCTTTCGTTAAAGGTCACACCCTCGGAGAGCCTTTCCCTGACCACCCCACTCATAGAAGCCCTGGCTGCAATCTTGGCATATCTGTTCTTTACCCTGTTCATATCTACCCACAGCCTTATCATTCCCTGACATCACAGTACATATATATATATTTTTGTTTGTGTATCGACAGTTCCCTCACACTGAACATAAACTCTGTGACAGGGACAGGGATTATTGTGTGTTTGGCTCACATCCCTGCACCTGGGACGGTGCCTAGCGGATAGTTGGCATTCAATCAATATTGCATAAACGAATGAATAAATCAATCCAGCTCTCTCCCTTCCGCTGGTCCCTTCCCAGACATCATCCTGGGGCTATTCTGTTTAGGGAAGATTTCTCAACAGCAGCACTGCTGACATTTATGGGCAGATAATCCTCTGTGGTGGGGTTTGCCCCATGCTTTGCAAGATGTTTAGCAGTATCCTTGGCCTCTACCCACTAAATGCAAATTGTTAACAGCCTCCCACCCCAAGTCATGACAAACAAAGATGTCTCTAGATATTGCTAACAGTCCCCTGGGGGGCACAAACGCCCCTGGCTGAGAAATCACCAAGTGAGCGTCCGGCTGATTGAGTTAGTATAGTGGTTATTATCATTATTTGCTATGAAAGTGCATGCTCAGTAATGACTCGAAGAGGCCTGTGAACGTCTAAATGAAAACCACACATTATCCTGAGTCCTCAGTGAAGGCAATCGTTTCAATCAAGTGTTGTTTGATAACTATAATAATAAGTCATAGTGTATGTGCAAGGAGGGGTCACTTGGAAGTTAAAATGGTAAATAAGATTGAGCTCAATTATTGTATTTGACTAAGAGAAAAAAAAAAACAACTGACCATAGACCTAAACTCGGCATTCTGTAAACATATAAATAGACCCTCAGCACATTATATTTATAATTACCTGTCTACTTCTCTGAAAAAAACAAAGTAACAATTTTGTATATATAAATTCTTCCTCAGTGAGTTTTGAGGTCTATATTAAACGTTTCTCATGTGCCTTTTGTTCTTAAGAAAAGTCACTTCCTGACAAAATGATAGGAATGTAGAAGATTCGTGGTTGCCAGGGGTTAAGGGTTGGGTTGGGGAAGGGCAGGGGGGTAGGGCAGTGGATGTGGCTATAGGAGTGGCAGGATCCTTGCGGGACGTTTTGAATCTAGACTGTACCGATGTTGATATCCTGGTTATGATACGGTACTAGAGTTTTGTTAAATGTTAGCATTGGAAGAAGCTGGGGAAATGACCTCTGTATTATTTCTTACAACTGCCTGTATAACTACAAAACTAAAACGTTTAATTAAAGAAGAAAAGTCATCGCTTTTGGACTGCTGCATTTTTTAAAAGACAAACGGGAACAATACAGGGGAATGGGCCGGTCGCCTGTGCTCAGTCAGGGTTTAGGGAATGTGTGGACGCAGGGGACATGCGACTCCTGGATTAAGAGGTGTGTGGCAATAGCACACTGGTGTGGGCGCCTCTGAAATGACAGCGGGGTTCATGATCATCTCCAGTAATGTGGTCCTTCACAAGGACCATTTGTTACTGTAACTGTATGTTTGTTACAAACGTAAATGTAAGTGTCGTCTCTTATTTGTGAAAATATACTATAGACTTTGAACCACTTTATCAGAAGTGACGGCTTCGGCAGAGAGCTCACGCATGCGCACACAGAGCCCAGCAGCATACGTCTCTAGAAACATTGTGTTGGTGACTGACCTACAAAGGGACCTCTCCAGGAACTTAGCTCGTTAACCTGCTCTACAACTTCCATCCCGGATGGAAAATGAGGCAGCCTGATGCCCAGAAAGGAGAAATTCTGCACACAGCCTTGCGCTGTGTCTCGTGGAATTAGATCATCTACGCTCTAGTGTAAGACGTGGGGGGCGGTGGGGGGAGGAATTTATGGTGTTTGAAGCCATGGCATGGCCAGAACAGCTGCAAAAATTCCTTCAAGCCATTTCTAGGAGTCAGTTGTTATACTCGGCAGATAAAATTTTGTTACTTCTGCCCAAACTTCCAAAATACGGAACTAAAGGAAACCTTAGCAAACATTTGATAGCACTAGTCCCCTTTGATGATACATACATTGAAAAGTTTCAAGACCCAGTAATGCTATTTTTAGAAAAATATATATTTTTTGTATTTTCTGTATTTTTCTAGGGAATCTTGTCAAGTTCTAATTTGTAAAAAACTCCTTAATGTAATAAGAGTTCAATAAATAAAGAACCGAAAAATGTATTCTGTTTTATCAGTAGACTTGTAAATGACATTTGTTCAACACATGAGGCTTTCATTTTCCTAAGTGATGAGGAAGCCCTGATTAAAGTTTTAGACTCAGAAAACAAGTACTAGGGGAAATGATCCAAATGAGTAGAAATGTTTTCCCCTTTCCTATTTTGGTTTAAAATAAAAAGTTTATTACATTATACCTGTGGTTAACTATATAACATTTAACATTTTTTTCCTTAAAAGGAAATATTAACTCAAATTGCTTCCAGATATAAAGTAAGGACTTCTCATAACATACCTTTAAAACAAAGCAGAAGTCAGTGGGTGCTTTATATTTCATTTTACACTGAATCCCATAGTAAATGTTGACATTTTCAAACTGTATAAAACAGGCCAGATCTCGGGATGTCTGAAAGAGAAGGAAAAAAATAACCTTAACTGAGTTGACAGTTAATATTTTTCCAAGGTTGTTCTTGATGGCACAATTACAGATGGCATTTTAGTAGAAAAATACTGAATTTTAGGTAATTTATTGAAGCATCTACCATGTGTAATTTTATAAAAGCCAAGCTTGCGTTTGAAGACGTAAAAGGGTACACTCAAGGCAAAGCTGTGTGCCCCAGGCCCAGACGCGCTGTGAGAGATGATACTGCTGACTTAGCACCTGCACGTGGACTCACAGCGTCAGAGGGGACTGGTTGACCTTGAGACATCATTATCGATGCTGTCGAGACAAGGTACCGACCTCTTTGTCAGAAATTTCATTGTGGCTTTTGCCATTTTAAGTCAGTGATGGATTTCATAAGTGAGCCTTAAAAAAAAAAAAGTCCCTCTTAGGAGGAATGACGAGAGGTAAATTTGATGCTCAGTAAATTAGCACACACTTCATTCACTTCTTCCTGATGAAAAAAGGTCCCTTTCATGCTTTCTCCTTAGGGCTGGAGGTGTTGCTATGGAAACTGAAACCTCTCCTCCATGTATAATATGTTTGTGAAGACTGCAACCTCTAATCTACATATTTGGTTACACTTCAATTACAAATTTGTTCTAGTACTTTTTTTCCTCCATTGCATTCAATAATTCTTTACCTAGTTAGTGAATAAAGAATGAAGGGCAGAATCGCTACATCTCCGCACACAGTTATTCCTTTATATATGGTTGTACATTTTTTTCCTTGTACAATATTTTCTTCTGTATTTTCATACTTGATTAGACATGCTGCAAATGTATTCTCTGGCTCTGTAGCTAGTCTTTAACTTCTTGTTTGGCTCTTGGGGCATGAGGAATTAAGAATAACTTTATACAATCAAATCTGTTGATTTTCTCCATAACTTTGAGTTTTTTGTCTTGCTTAAGAAAGAAGGCTTTCCCCACTCCCAAATTATGAAAATAGTAATCCATATTTTCTTCTAAGATTTTTGTATTCCTTTTCCCCTAAATATATTTAATCCATATAGAATTTAATCTGGAACATGGTATGAGGTATGAAACTATATTTTCTAAGTGAATATACAATTATTTCAATGCTATTTATTGAATACCACCTTCTTTCCCCACTGCTGTAAAATCCTCGCTTTAATTTCCTTCATATTAGATGGCTCTCTGTTCATCTGTTTGTCTCTACCTGTCCTACTTTTATCTAATATTTTGACATCTTGGAGGAAGAGTTCTTTTTCAGTGTTCTTCGCAATTTGGGGGGCGGTGTATTTTGGAACAGTGTCTCTTTCTGATGAATTTTAGAATCAGTCTGTGAACTTCAAGTAAAGATAATCTTATTGAAATTTTTTCTTGGGCTTGAATATATCAAAAAATTTTGGGGAAAATTAACATCTTTCTCAGCTAGTAACATGGTATATATTTTTTAATTCAATTCTATTTCACTTTCTTTATTAAATTTTATATTTCATGCCATATAAGTCTTGGAAGTTTCTTGTTAAGTTTAATGTTATGTATTTCATATTTTTTGTTCCTATGCATGGAAATTTGGTATTATGCATATTGTTTGTATATATTGTTTAAGTTGTCCTATACTATTTGTTAAATAATCATGTCACCCATGAATAAAGAGAGTTTTGCCTCTTTTCCAATAACTGTACTTATTCTTTCTTTTGACTGGTTCCTCCATTCAAATGTTAAAGGCAGCAGTGAGATAAAGCACCATAGCCCAGCTCCAATGAGAACATTTTAAATTTTACCACTAAGTG
>NW_011888961.1:373601-375972 GCF_000151845.1 Pteropus vampyrus
TCATGAAATGCCTTTTTGCTAGTTTTTTTTTTTTTTCTTTCTGACCTTAGTCTTTCCTTTGGGTACGTAATAAATTCCAGAAGCTCGTAAAAGAAAATAACGCCTTTTCCAGGATTTCTTTCCATCTTCTTTCAAATTAAGAGCTCCTTCAAGTTCTGGTACGATGACAGATGTTCCGCAGAAACTTTCCTGAAATCGGGATTCCGATTATATAAACACATGAGAGAGAAAACACATTTTGTTCACATTTAAACCAACTGTAGCTAAAAGCAACAACAACAAATTAGGGCTAATTAGGCTTTAAGGTAAATGTCATTTCTGTCTACAACCCTGATTGAATGCATGTTTCCACTGCATGCTGTCTGCCAAAAAAAGAGTGAAAATTCCACGGTACCTAAGTGTCTTGGCTCCTGAGTTAACTTAAAGGCTTCTCGACCACTTAGCTCTGTGATCATGGGCAACTCACTACACCTGTTTCTTTACTTGCAAAAATGAATTAATAATAGTCCCAATGTCATAAGGAAGGTTGTGAGTATGATTTTGGTATATTGTAAAATTAAGCATTACAGAGAGGCTATTACTGTTAAGATAAGGGTAAATAGCAAAGTTATTAGTTTTCCTATAAGCAAAAGAAAGTTATTACTATTTCACTGCTAGGAAATAGAAAAATTACAATACATAATTCTATCTATAAAATATGTGTAAGTTAATTTATTCTCGGGATGGTTGTTTTATTAATATGTCTCATTTATAGGTTATACTATGGTATCAGAAAAGAATAGTGCCAAAGTAACATTTTTTAGGTGTAGATTTTCAAATGTCGAGACTTCTGTAGATTTACAATTCTTGGTAAATTTCTTTTAAAAAGCAATGCGGTAAAATTGCATATTATTCCATCTTCCAGTTCAAATACTCAAACTTAGTTTTTGCTTTTTTTTTTAATAACTCTCAACCTCCTTTAATTCAGTCTCATAAAGGCAGAATAACTTTTAACTTTCATCCTTCAAGTAAATTCATATGTAGTGGAGGTGGCATACATTTTTTATTTACATTTCCCCCAGTTTCTTCCAAATTTAGCTAATATCATCTAATCAATAAACGCTTAAATTTAATTAGATTTTTGCACCAAAGTAGAAAGCAGGTTAGTGCTGATTTTTCATAGCATACCACGAAATATCTGTGTTTACGTGCAGCTTTTAAAACACTGCTGAAGTCCTATAACGAGAAACTCTTCAGGCAATTGTCTGAATTGAGGCATAATCGGTCTCTGACTTACAGACTGCTGGTGGATAAGCACGGATTGAAAACAAATGCCTGTTGGGAAACTGTTCACTCCCCATCCATGTCTGCTGGTCTCCATCACTGCTAGAAATGCTCAGCATTTGAATCTCCCCGCTGCTGGGGATGTGATGTCTTATCTTCCTGACTCGATCTATAGTTCGTTTGGCAATGCAGAAAGTATGTCCCCATTCCCACTGTTGGGCCTTCTTGGAAATGCCCTCTGTGCTCTTGGCACCAAGAACTGGAACTTGTAACGTGTTTTCAGGATCTGGGGCACCGCAGCAAGGTTCTGGTGCCTGCTCCAATGGAGCAGGGCTGGGTGGGACTGTGTTGGGGACTGGGTGGGACCCTGGAGAATGGGAGCAGGCACTCTTTGGCATCAGTGAAATGACCTCAGGTGGGAATGGAGCCCAGGCATCACCAGATCTTCTGCATTTTCAAGGGAAGCCCCAAATCTACTAACTCAAGAATTAAGGCCCACACATTGTCAGGGGCAAAAAAAACCTTTCTGGGATTCCAGCATGCCCATTTGTGACCTGTGATCTAGCATGCATCTGCTAGATGTATCTACTTTTAGCATAGTTATTATGTGAAAACTCGTTAGGAGTTTTAAAAAATCAGTCATCAAAAGATCTTCCGGAACAGTGATAATCACAGACGTCTGTATAGTAATTGACACATTGCTTCCGTTACCTCCCTGGATCTCTGTAATAATTCAATACGAGTCAGGAAACCAAGGTTTTTGGACTTGCCCAATAACACACAAACCTCAGCGGGCAGAGACAACCTTGTATCAGGTCCCTGACTCCAAATCTCTCACTTCCTACAACACCTGGCTGCTGGAAGAACATCTTAGAATTTGACGAAAAGAAGATTTAGAAATTCTTACATCTGACTTCTGTGGAGCTCTTAAGTAATGAAAGATATGAAATGTTAGGAAATGAGTTTTATGTGGATTCATAAGCCTTTTAGTCAAAAATTACTAATCCAACTTCACGAAGAACAAAGTATACAAAGACATACTTTTTAACAATTGTTAAAGAACCAGTTTAATTATCTAAATAGCTATAATTTAGTAATAATTTGATTT
>NW_011888961.1:380087-395811 GCF_000151845.1 Pteropus vampyrus
ATGGTCTCTAAGTAGGATTTGTATTAAACTATGTATCATATCTTGTCAATACCGAGTATCATGAGAGCTAAAACTACATGTTAAATTCATAAGTTTCCCCTCAAATCAGAGGATCCAAAGGCTACATTTTATATCATTAGTACAGCTGAAGTATCAATCTACAAAGTGATTATTCTAAGAGATCAATGTCATAAAGTATTGAGGTCTTTTATGTGAAAATGAAGGGTTTTGTAAAACAATGTATGAAAAAATATATTAAAACTAGAACATATAATATACTTCTTTTTCTTTCTTTCCTTCCTTCCTTCCTTCCTTCCTTCCTTTCTTCCTATTATTTATGCCTACAGCACCTGGTCTTTCTCAGTGATCTCCCATCCAAGTACTAACCAGGCCCGACCCTGCTTAGCTTCTGAGATCAGACATTGGGCTTGTTCAGGGTGGCATGGCCTTAGACCATGGACTGTGTGGCTCCACTGGGACATGAACGCAGGACCTTCTGCATGAAAAGCAGACATGCTAACCACTACACTATGGAACCACGTCCTTAGACAATGTTTAATTGTACAGCTTAGGAGTATTTCTCCAAGCATGATTTCCAGACTATCTTGATGCTCAACTAAATGCATGGTCTTGGCCTCCCAACCTACTGATCTGGGATCTTCAGGGTGGTGCCTATTAATTTGCATTCCAACATGCTTCCCGGATGATTTTTATTCATACTGAAGTTTAAGAACAGAGCGTATCGGACAGAAAGTTAGGAAGCAAACTGTAGGCAAAGAAAATTTGCAGAATTAGGATATCTCCTAGAAACAGAAGGTATAAAAATGGTGATTTGCTAACTTAAATAGTGGAAATAAGTACAATTCCTTCGATAGTTCTTATTGAATTATCTTTTAATATGTTTTCAAGACTTCTAACTTTTACTTGTTCTTTGAAAAGACAGTGTGCTGTGACTTAGTGTGATTGTCATTTGGGTTCAGAAACTATTTTAATTCTACATGTGTGGCTTGAAGACTATGACTAATCATAATAGATAATATATACTACCTGCCAGAACTCTATGCTAAGGCCTTACGGGTATGATTTTCATTTCATTCTTCAAAGAACGCCATAACATAGCATTCTGGGAGATATCCTAATTTTGCAAATTTTATTTTATAGATCAGGAAATAGAAAGATTAAGTAATGTGCTCAAGGCCAGTGAGTGCCAGAGCTCTGAGTCTTTCATAACTTTCTCAGCTCTAAGTGCCATAGCAGAGAACCCAGCATGATAGTGTAGATATACTTAATGCCACTAAACTATATGGTTTAAAATGATTAAAATGGTAAATTCTATGTTATGTATATTTTACCACAATAAAAATATGAGATGGCCTGGTCATAAGTGTGACTGCAGACCCTGAGTGCTGCTGGAGAGTGCTTGAGAATCCTAGAAATTTGAATCCTGTATGAGTTGCAAGAATGAATGGAAAACACAAAGAAGACTCTATGGTACGTGCTTTTCATCATCATCTGGGAAAAGGAGAGCACGTGTCATCCTCTGTAGGGACAGACAAGGGATGGGCCTTTCTAAACTGTGAAGGGCCCATTTTATGAGGTTATCCTAAAGTGTCAGCATCTGCAGCTGCGTCTTTCTCTGAGACTTTTCTCTGAAACCCCTCTCATTTTTTCAGCTTCTAAATAACTTTTCTTTCCTTCCAAGTGACAGTGCTACGCTGTGATTTTATTTTAGGGAAAACTCAAAAAAAACAAAATACATGTGAACTGGCGACCGGGGCGGGCGGTCCTGAGAAAGGGCTGATTGTGGCTGGGCCGGGACTGTGGTTTGCCTGTCATGTGGTCAGCTAACTCGATTTGGGCTGCTCTGCAGCCAGCAGCACTCAAAAAGTTAATTCATCATCTGTTCCAAAAGGAAACTGTGGACATCTGAGTTGAATAATAAGAGAACTTTAAAATGGGAAATGAGACTTTCATTCACAGCTTGCTCCCTTTAGTAAGAGCTTCTGAAAATGCAAGATTTGGGGACAGCTGGATAGGAAAGAAACAGAGCAAATACATTGCTTTTTAAAAATACTACCTTCTTGGAATAAAGAGTAAATCAAGCAAATAGTTATCAGTCTATAAATAAATATTTGTGAGTACCTGTTACATTTTAAATATCTCTGTTCTTAAGAAGATTTCTATTACATTGAGAAGATAAGTGGACAGATAAATATACATGTATTTATAGATGGGGCTATACAAGATACTGCATACATTCAAAATAAGCCAAGCTCTATAGGTTTTCCAAGAGGAAGAAGTCACTGTGGACCAAGATGGTAAAGGAAGGCTTTACATAGGAGGTCAAAGTTTGAATTAGACCTTGAAAGATGTTCAATGTTCAGATAGGGAAAAGGGAATAAGGATAGCATTTGAGGCAGAAGGGAAAGCATGTACAAAGGCCCAGAAAGAGTTAAATACTGGGTATCTTTGTACCACCACGGATCAACCAGTCTGGGTAGAGGTGAGGATTAATAAAGCACACCTGATGAAGACCAGACCACCGCTCCCAATTCTCCTCTTCATCCCTGTATCAGAATACACCCAATGCACGTGGTCAGGTGACTGTGCAGTGCCTCCACTAGAATGGGCAGAACTTATTTCCCTGCCCCACTTGTGATATGCGTGGGCCAACAGAATGTGTGTAGAAGGGTCAGTGCATCAGTTCTGAGCAGAAGATTTGAGATGCTGTGTCGTTTCTTCTCATTCTCCTGTACTCTCGCCATCGCCATGAGAATGTGTCACAGGTGGCTATTGGCCTGAGAACAATAAAAGCCATGTAGATCTACCTGAATTCGACTCACATTCCAGAGCCAAGGACAGATGATCTGCAGACCCAGGAGAGATGAAATGTCTGTTGCTGTAAGCCACTGGGATTCTGAGGTTGTTTTTATGCATCAAACCCTACTACATACGTCCACACTGGCTGATGAAAGGATCTAGGACACTGAAACCAAGGGCAGACTTTCCTTTAAAATAGTAGTCCACACTGGGAACCATAAATGTGATTACTGTATACTTTTCTTCCAGATAGGCCTGGTCCTGGGTGGTGAAAGATAAACCTTGGTGAGAGAGGGAGGCTGGGAAGGAATGGAGGAACAAAGCCATGAGGTTATTTTCTCCCACAGTGGCTGTCTACACCTGAGAGGAAGAATGAAGTTGTGTTTCTTTCACTGCTCTTCACTCGAGCAGCCAACTGGTAAACCACAACTACCACCAAATTTCAGTTAAGAAACAGAACAAACGATGGAATGAAAATTGCCTAAAATATCAATAGTGATTACTCTTGAAGTATGGGATCATGGGTGATTTAAATATTCTCTCTTACATTTTTTAACTTTTTAAAAACAATCAATTAATATAAGCAGAAATAAATGAAATATAGTTTTAAAAAATACAAAAGATCAATGAAACCAAGAGCTGGTTCTTTGAAAAGATAAACAAAGTTGAAAAAACCTTTAACCAGACTCATCAAGAAAAAAAGAGAGGACCAAAATAAATAAAATCAGAAACAAAAGAGGAGGAGTGACAACTGAACCCTCAGAAACATAAAGGATTATAAGAAAATACTACGAGCAATTATATGCCAACAAATTGTACAATCTGGAAGAAATGGATAAGTTCCTAGAAACATACAATATTCCAAGACTAAATCAAGAAGAAACAGAAAATCTGGACAGATTGATTACTACTAATGAAGTTGAATCAAAAACTCCCGACGAACAAAAGTCCTGGACTAGATGGCTTCACAGGTGAATTTTACTGAACGTTCAAAGAAGAATTAACACCTATCCTTCTCAAACTATTCCAAAAAATTTAAGAGGAGGGAAGCCTCCCAAGCTTATTTTACGAGGCCACCATTACCCTGATTCTGAAACCACACAAAGACATTACCAAAAAAGAAAATTATAGGCCAATATCTCCAATGAACACAGATGCAAAAATACTCAACAAAATATTAGCAAACTGAATTCAGTAATACATTAAAAAGATCATACACCATAGTCAAGTGGGATTTATTTCTGGGATGTAAGGTTGGTTCAATATCCACATATCAATTAACACAATATCTCTCATAAACAAAATGAAGGATAAAAATCATGCGATCTTATCAACAGATGCAGAAAAAGTGTTTGACAAAATCCAGCATCCATTTATGATAAAAACTTCCAGCAAAGTGGGAACAGAGGAAAACTGCCTCAACATAATAAAGCCATATATGACAAACCCACAGCTAACGTCATACTCAATGCGAAAAAACTAAATGTGTTTTCCTTGAGATCAAGAACAAGACAAGGAACCCACTTTCACCACTTCTATTCAACATAGTATTGGAAGTCCTAGTCCAGCAACCAGACAAGGAAAATAAATAAAGGGCATCCAAATTGTAAAAGAAGTAAAACTGTCATTATTTGCAGGTGACATAATACTATATACAGAGAACCCTAAGGATTCCACCAAAAACCTATTAGAACTAATAAATGAATTTAGTAAAGTATCAAGACATAAAATTAATATACAGAAATCAGTTACATTTTTATGCACAAATAATGAACTGTCAAAAAGCGAAATTAAGAAAACAATCTCATTTACGATTGCATGAAAAATACCTAGAAATAACTAACCCAGGAGGTAAAAGACCTGTACTCGGAAAATTATAAGACACTGAAGAAGATACAAATAAATGAAAGCATATACCGTCCTCATGGATAGGAAGAATTAACACTGTTAAAATGTCCATACTACCCAAAACAATCTATAGATTCAATGCAATCCTTATCAAAATACCAATGGCATTTTTCTCAGAACTAGAACAAATAATCCTAAAATTTATACGGAACCACAAAAGCCCTCAAATAGCCACAGCAATCTTGAGAAAGAAGAACAAAGTTGGCGGCGATATCATGCTTATATCAAACTATACTACAAGGTTACAGTAATCAAAACAGAATGGTACTGGCATAAAAACAGACACAGATCAATGGAACAGAACAGAGAGCCCAGAAATAAACCCATGCCTATAAAATCAATTAATCTATGACAAAGGAGGCTAGAATATACAATGGCGGTAAAGGCAGTCTATTCAATAAATGGTGTTGGGAAAACTGAACGGATACATGGGAAAAAAAAAATGAAACATGACCATCATTCAAGAATAAACTCAAAATTGAGTAAAGACTTAAATATAAAGACCCCAAACCATAAAACTCTTAGAAGGCAGTAAACTCTCTGACATTGCTCTTAGTAATATTTTTTCCCAATATATCCCCTCAGGCAATGGAAAGAAAAAAATAATAAATGGGACTATATCAAATTTAAAAGTTTTTGTACAACAAGGGAAACAATCGACAAAACAAAAAGACAACCTACTGAATGGGAGAAGATATTCACCAATGATACATCTGATAAGGGGATAACATCCAAAATTTATAAAGAACTCATACAGCCTAACACCAAAACAAACAAACGATCCAATTAAAAAGTGGTCAGAGGACCTGAATAGATGTTTCTCCAAAGAGGACATACAGAGGGCCAATAGACATAAAAAGATGCTCAATGTCAATAATCATCAGAGAAATGCAAATGAAAACCACAATGAGATATCTCCTCACACCTGATAGAATGGCTATCATCAATAAATCAACAAACAACAAATGGTGGAGAAGATGTGGAGAAAAGAGAACCCTCATGCACTGTTGGCAGGACTGCAAATTGGTGCAACCACTATGGAAAACAATATGGAGGGTCCTTAAAAAACTAAAAATAGAAGTACCTACGACCCAGCAATTCCATTTGGATCCAAAGAAATCCAAAACACTAATTCAAAAAGATATATGTATCCCTACATTCACTGTGGAGCTATTTACAATAGCCAAGATATGGAAGCATCCTAAGTGCCTTTCGATACACAATTGGATGAAGAAAAGATGGTACATATATATACAATGGAATATTACTTGGCTATAGAAAAAGATGAAATCTTACCATTTGCAATGACATGGATGGACCTAAAGGGTATTATGCTAAGTGAAATAAGTCAGACAGAGGAATATAAATGTCACATGATTTCACTTACATGTCGACTCTAACGAACAAAATAAATGAACAAAGAAAACAGAAACAGACTCATAGATACAGAACACAAAATTGTCAGATGGGAGGGGTATTAGGGAATTGGATGAAAAAGGAGAAGGGATTAAGAAGCACAAATTAGTAGTTAAAAAATAGTTATGAGAATATCAAGTATAGTATAGGGAATATAGTCAATAATATTGTAGTAACTATGTATGGTACCAGTCGGATACTAGACTCATTGGGGGCGGGGATCACTTTGTAAATTATATAAATGTCTAATCGCTACACTGTACACCTGAAACTAATATAATATTAAATGTCAACTATAATTGAAAAAAACTATAAATTGATATTATTTTCGAAGTCAGAAAAATAAAACCTTTTATTAAAAAAATAAAAAAGCAACCCAGTAAGCTGGCAACCTTATGTTAATTGATTTTACCAATATCTTCTCTGAAAAATAGATTCTCAAGCTCCTAGCAAGAAGAACGGCTAATATTAACACTGACAGGTGTGTGTCTCCCTCTGCGGACATAGTCCTCAGCCCTTAGCAATTTCTTTTGGTTCCAGGCAGCGTCATCGGTCTTTGCACTATACTTAGTAGGGCTACATGTCAGCATAACTGGGAAAACAAAATCCATTGGGTCACAGTCATGGCTGACATCCACGTGAACACCTGGCACGAATCTGGGGGGAACAGACCACCTATGACTGTGATCGGCCTGGAAGAAGAACCTTCCCAGTAACAACCAGACTGAGCACCTAGGCTGCTTCTCGAATAAGGCTGCTTTTACTACGATGGTGAAGTTCTACTGCCCCAACCCACTTTCTCCAGAAGAGGCAATACCGCCTGGGCAAGAGGGTTCCTCTTCTGACTCTCACACAGCCACTCCCTTCCTCACTGTGAACCTAAAACTGCTCTAAAAAAGAAAATTTAAAGAAGCTTACTCATGTGCTTCTATAGTAGATGCTGATGGTAATGACATTGCCATGGAATGGTAGATTTCATCGGATGGCTTTTTAAAACGTTGAAAGGTATCATGCTGCACATTGCATTATTTGCATTTACTTAAACTTTTGTTAAAAAACCGAGGATGTCAACATACAAATGTGTGAGGTGGTACATAGTTTTTCGAAGTTCTTTTAGGGGTTTGCAAGCACAGAAGTTCGATGTCCATTCACAGACGCAGCCACCATTTGAAGTTGGCCATAAGGGGCTGTGTGGGAAGAGGCGAGTGAACACAGGCAGGAAGGCTGCCGAGAGGGAGAGGAAGGACACAGTCTGTCGAGGGACAGAGTGATACAGAGAGACAGAGGCCTGAGGGAGGGCTGGGACCAAGACGCTCCTGGCCGTGGTCCCCACAATGTTCTATTTTTAGCACAAGCCCCTGAAAGCCCCAGACATGTGTCCCATCCTTCACTCCTCTGTATCCTTTCAATAACCATGCTGAAAAATTCTAGTTAGAGCAGTTTCTGTTGTCACGACCAAGCGATCCCCAATGACAGATGATGGCAGTATCTATGCACTCAGATTTCAGCATTGGCTTTAAAGAACCACAAATCACCTAAGATCTCCACCAAGATTCGTAGTTAGGCTCACACATGGTTCTTGCCTCTTGGGAGTGAAGCTAAAACAGCGACTATCCCAAAGAGCTGACAAGTCTCTTAAATTGAACAGGGCACAATAACAACCAGTAGGGGAACTCATTGCTTTGTATTTCTTTATTTAAAAACGAGATGATCTGTTATTACCTCCCAAAGTATAGACCAGTGGAATTCCTTTGTAATTAGGAATCTCTGGGTCCAAAACTTTGCAGAATCTGGTTTCTCTCCATACATATTTATTATAGATAACTTTATTAGAGATGACTGCTGAATTTCAGGTGAGGTCAAACCACTCAACTTTTACACATCACAATGTAGCAAGTGGTTTCAGGCCGGATTTGATCCTTTGAGGTGGGAAGTGCAGGGGTACCACCACTGTGCAAATGAAGAAGCTGAATTTAAACATCGGAAAGCATGCCAAGGCCACATAGTCAGCAGGTGACACTTGAGACTGGTGAGTAACATCACTTTTGCAGTCATCAGTGGAAATGGGTGCCTTGTATTTATGCCTGCATAAGCACACCACTGATGTCCCCAAATCTTCACCAACTCTTGTTTCCGATATTTGAGCTGAAAGCCTCTCTTTGCATTAATTTTACTACCTTCCTCCCTAGACTTATCCCAGAGATAAATCATTTGTAGAAGACATTTTATTAAAGATTCAGTATTGGGATCTTAAACATGAAATTTTGCATAGTTTTGTATAGTTGAGTAATTTTCCAGAAGAACTGATATTCTGGGCCAGATAAACTCTCTCTCAGTCAAGATGAAAATGCTATTCCATCTTTTGTATATCATGGGTAGGCCAAGAACCGACTGACCTTGAAGTCTTGAATGCAGATTCCAAGGAGAAAGACAGAATCTGAACTTTCAAGCCCTCTAGGGATCTACATGTGCAGACCTATGAGAATACCCACCTTGTTTCCTCAGGGCACAGAGATGTCATTTGCCATGCAGAACAATGTGACTGTCAGACAGCACATTGTTCTCCAGGAATGGTGGCCTGGGCCAGGCCTTTGCATGCACTTCTATACAGAGAGAGGAATAATAAATTTGGGCTTCTTCTGATCTGGGCCTCCTGGGATCAGTTTCTTTTCATCGTGGGAAACTGAGGCAGTTTAGTAACTTCTGAGTCAACCAATTCCATTCGTGGCATTGTCCTCACAGCTTCTACTCATTTTATCTTGTCTGAGGACTTCTACAGTCACTAAGTCTACCAATTTCATTCTGGGTTTCCCACAGTCTGGGAAGGTTCTGAGTAGAACGGTCAATGAAATTGCTCTTATTTTACACATGGCCTAAGAGTTGAGTTTGTGTTTCTTTGAAAGGAATATATTTGTGATATTTTATGAGATAATGAATGATGCGGTTAGCACACAGGTGACATTAAAAACGTCTTCCACACTCTACATGGTTTAAGAATATACAAGTTATCTTACCTGGGGATTTTTAAATACAGCATATTTTTCCTCTTTCTTCAAAAATATCATTTTATTTTCTGTGTCTCTTGTCCAGTCTGATAAGACTTCAACAACATTTTCGTGGTCTTCAAAAAACCTTTCTGATGAAACAAGAAAAAGCATTCTTTCAGACCCAATACATCAAGGTTTCCAGCAGAGAGATAAGTTAATACTAAGTTAAGCACAATGCCTCATACTTCTCACTGGTTTTTAGAAATTCTTAAGTCTTACACGATCTCACATTGTAACATGCCTGTTATATTCATTCTTCAATGTCAGGTCTTCAACTTAGTTCCATAAAAAAAAAAAAAAAAAGGCAGATGAACCTACAATATAGTGATAACAGTAAGCCATTGGACTTTTTTCCATATTTGCATTTTTGACTATAGCTAGTTCCAGGTGGAGGTAAACATCCTATCTGTAAAGAGGACAATAAGGCAATAATTGTTTTAAACACCTTCGAATGAAATTGTCAGCTATTCAACAAGTACTCTAAAACGTCATTCCTTAAACTCTAAAAACAATATATGAATAGTGGAACCAAACCTAAACATAAAGGAAGGCTTTCATTTTTCTGTTTGACTCAGAGAGTTGAAGAAAACTTAAAGAGGTTATTTCAGTATAGGCCATTTCCTCCAGAAAAAAATTTCACTGAAATCTTCCAAAACAGACAATTCTACATACCACCAAGCTCTTCTTGAAGACAATCATTCTGTGAGTGACATTAAGAATGAGAAATAACAAAGTATTTCTTTAATTGCTTTTTTTCCTTTTTTTTTTTTTTTTACTCCAGCAATTTCTATCAAGTGTCCTTTGCTCTTTGGGGCCAAACCTCTTCAACTAGACAAACTGTCAGACATGAGGCAAGTAGGATGGAGAAATGGGAAATGGACAGTGATATGAGCCAGAGTTACAGTATAGTTTTAAAAAGCGAGCTCCAAAGGACATTAGCTGACAGATACCCAGATCCTCCCACAACCTGCTCAACTAGCTAAATGCACACTAAGAAATATAATCCTGTCACTCTCTTTCCCTTAGAAACCATTCCAGAAGTGGTAATAATAATGCTTACATCGTCCAAGGTCTGGCCACCTGTTATAATGTGAATCTCTCCCCTACAAAGAAATGAAGAGGCAAGAACTGAATCTGACAGAAGGGAAGTAAGGTATGGG
The DNA here is from genome assembly GCF_000151845.1 of Pteropus vampyrus. Taxonomy (NCBI): domain Eukaryota; kingdom Metazoa; phylum Chordata; class Mammalia; order Chiroptera; family Pteropodidae; genus Pteropus; species Pteropus vampyrus. Next base: position 390,439 of record NW_011888961.1, read on the forward strand.
AAGTCTTGATAGTCTTGAACCAAACTCTTCTTAATAACAGACCAAAACCCATAAAAAAGCAAACCCACAGGTTTTTGAACTCCAGCCTATAGCTGGGGATGGGACTTACCAATCTGTAGCTCTGGGTATGTTTCATAAAGACACCAGTCTACACTGCAGTCACAATGGGTTTTCTCGAAAAGGTTGTCTAGCACGTCTCGGGCCAATTGCCGCTCATCCACCATCAGTGACTTCGTGCTGTTATCATTCATGTGCACCTTGACAACCAGCTGAGGATAAAGTCACAGAGCAGCCACTAAATTTCAGAAACCGAAGAAGGCCACCAAGATTAAGGTTTCAACATTATTGCTTCAGTGTTGCTATGGCTTCTGCGAATTTGAGTAAGGATATGTCCCACCAACTAACTCCATATGAACTCACTCACGTGCTGAGCACTTGTTTAAGGTGTTAGGAATATAGAAGTGGAGAAGCCATTTCACAAAAATAGAAAAACATACACTAAACAAAGTCTTTGCTCAGGCCTCAGAGACTCTGCACTCTGGTGAGGGAGAAGGAAGACAAACAGAACCAAAGAAGTGCTGACTTCCTGTTTTCCTGACATCTTTCTGTTACTCATTCGGGTTCATTCTGGAGCCCAGAAGCACTTCTTGACTGAAAGCCAAGCCTGCATCTGTATAATAAATTCTTCTCTTTTGCTTGGATGGAGTTGGGTCTCATTTCATGCAACCCAAGAGTTCTAAGACCAGGTAAGACCAAGTTGGTTAGTCCACAATTCTTTGAAGGTCAGGAGTACACAGAGACATGGTGTCACTGAGGGGTCTTACTGAGAGGAAGGTTGTGTCACAGCAGAACACGTTTGCGATTAGTGGTGGATCCAGCAAAATGACTGTAGACTGAGAAACAAGCTATTAAGGAGGCCTGCAGGCAATTGACTTTTCGCTCTATTTGTACAAATTCTACTGGACAGAGTTCACGGTCAAATTGGTAGTTATCTCATTCCAAATCTGAAGGGTTTAGGGAAAGTGACATTTACTCATCTTCGATAAGGACATAGGATTTCACTGGCTTTTCCCAGACAACGTGTCAAAGCTATTAAACCTCTGATCTGCAAGATAGATCACAATTCTGGTGCAATATAACAGAATTAATTCATGAAGTAAGGCAGCTAGGATTTGGGTTTTCTTCAATGTGTATGTATTTACAGCACATTTTAACTTACGGTAGTTTGCTATTTATGAGTGCTATAGGTTACACTAGTGCTATACATCTGCTCTTCAAAGGGAACAGTGGAAATGTGTCCATGAGGTCCTAAGTTATTACACACTGATCTTACCTAAATAAGAGGGGATTTGTCTAATTAGAGTCAATCAAGTTAGATCTATCTTTGAACAAAATGGGGGGAGGAGGTGCCACCTTTCTCCTTCCAGACCATCACTGCCCCACCTCCAGCTTGTGGTGCCCCAAACTATTACACACAGAGCCAGCAGAGAAATCCTAGAAACAACATCGCCAACCAGAACCAACATCATCAAACAGAACCACCTGATACTCTTGCTTAAATTTCTATTTTAACTTGAAAAGAGAAGTGTGTAACAACTAAAAAGAAGTTCTGCCTATCCTGTTTGCCCAGAGTTGGGCCCGGTAACTCACAAATAAATCTTGACATTATTTAAATAGTGATCAGATTGACTGGAGAGAGAGGACATACAAGTGGTAACAGTTCTTCCTCCCCAAAAGTCTGGGTCAGGTTCTGAACAGCTGGGAAACTGCCCCTCCTGTCCCGTTTCCCCATAATCTGATCTAGAAAACATTCTGTAGTTAACAGAGTGAAGGTTCAGTTCCTGTGGATTGTTATGCAGAGTTGCCGATAGCAACCAACGGTGTGTGTGGGTGGTGATAAAAATCTGGGTGAGCAGCAGGCAAGGACCACAAGTTCAAGCTTAATGTGGTGCTCCTCTACCCAGTCAAAGTGTAGAAATGGGGCAGTAAAAGTGCATTTCCTCCTCCTGGGACCAGTGAAATTCAGCCTTGTCTGAAAAACACTTTTTTCCCCTCGAAAACCAGTAGCCTAGAAACTTCTAGTTGGAGAGTTGTTATTTTTTCATATGTTTGTCTTTCGATGTATTTAAAATGATAGGCCCAAGCATCTGAGTGTCAACGATGCATTCATCTCACCTGAGAAATGAGGCATGGAGGGCTGCATGGGAAAACAGAAATTCCTCAAATAGCGGTCTTTACTATGATTTAGTTTCTGTAGAAGGTACACCCGTTGCTGTCTGCTAAGAACCAGTGCTATGAAGTAGCTACACGTCCTAAGAAACTCTGCCAACGTTAGTACTTAATCTTCCTGATGGAAAAATTAAAGATGTTTGACCACATTTCATCCTTGCTCAGGAATTCTTGAGAAAATAAAACACGTTGATGCCTTCTTTTGTTTTTATACATAGAGGAAAAAAAACTAGACCACATAATTTGACAACGATGAAAGGGTTTTTGTTTTGTTTTGCTTTTTGGCTGAAATAGCAAACTAAATTTAATCCACATGTGGTTATGAATGTCCACAATTATAAAACTTAGGCAATAAAAAAAAAAAAACTAGAGAAGGCTGGTGACTTTTAGCAAGAAGAAATCATATTTACGATTCTTCACAGCTTCCATCACATTTGCAAGCTGAAGAGTATCTCCATCAACACATAACACCGCTAAATGAGTCATGTGATTTAGCAAACTAAGTATTTTTTACATTCATGCTATGTGATATAGGATAGAATGATTCAAGAATGAAGAAACTTCCCCATCATGGTAAAGATTTTATAGTTTTTAGGATGTCTTGTTCTTTTGCAAGCTGTTAAATATAAGAATATCCTAGCCTCAAATCATTTACAGTATTTTCTTCTTCTACAATCAAATTTACAAATGAAATGGTTCTCCTTTGTCACAGTGCTTTGAAACTAACGAACACACAAACAAACAAAATTAACAAGTGAATCTGGTTGTGTTTCTACTTCCGAAAGCTTTGTCTCGCCAGATGTGTACATTTATAATCCAAAATGATGTCAACAAACCACAGAGCACTGGAGGGCAAGGCACTTCAGACAGACTTGATTTCTCTCTTTGAAAAGCACATCGTAGATTCTGTGTGAATATATCTCTCAGTAACCCAATTAGTTACTTCACTGATGTATGAATATGTCACAATTATTGTCTTAAAGTTCTGTGCCACACACAGGCTTTTGTTTTAAGAAATACATTTGGAGCATCCGAAATCAGAACAGATATACAAACTGGCTTCATTTTCCTTTCCCACTGATGGGAGCGGCTTTTCTTTGTCACATCTTTGTTGAATGAAGGCAGGTTTTGCTTTGTGTTTACTGCTACAATTCACCTCGACTAAATCATGGCCACGTCGTCTCCTTTTCTGAGATATAGGAGGAAACAGCTGCTCTTCCTTGTTCTCTTAACCTCTAGTTCTACCTTTTTATCTAAGAATCAACTTCTCTTTCATTTCCTCTCTGAAAAAATATCCATTGTGGGCTTCATTTTATAAACAACCAGTGGCTTGCTTGGGCACTATCACCCCTTCTTGCTTTATTTTCTTTGAAGCTCTTTTCTCCCCCAACTAGAATTTAACTGCCCATGAGCAGGGACTTCGTCCGACTGGTTCACCTCTTTATCTCCCTAGCATCTGTTCTAAGATGGAGATGCGTCAGTGAGGAAAACACAAAATCCCTGGAGGAATTTCTATAGGTGTGTGGAGGGGATGTAGGCAGTACATGTGATAAATGTGAAAGGTAGATAGTGTGTTGGAAGGTGATAGGCGCTGAGGAGGAAAAAAGGAAGCTGGGAAGGGCAGAGTATTGGGGGTGCATGGATGTCACGTCAGATGGGGAGGGCCTCCCTGGGCAGGTGACTGAAAGGACCTAAAGGAGGGACAGAGAAGACACACTGGAATCTGGGGGAGAGCTTTCCAGGCAGAGGGACCGCAAAGAGCAAAGGTCCCAAGGCGAGGGTGTGCCCACAGCATTTGAGGACCAGGTAGTAGAAGAGGTCGAGTGAGGGAGAGAGCGGTGGAGATGGGCAGCCGGATCGTAGAGGAATTTAGGATTGTGTGAGGATTTGGGCTTTACTGTGTGAGACAGATGCCACTGGAGGCTTCTGAGCCGGGAAGGGACAAGAAGAGAGGATGGAAACTGAAGCACACAAGGACAGGCTGGCCTCAGAAACGTGACGACGGGAAACACTGTGGGTCCTGTGTCACAGGTGAAGGCAGGCAGGCAGGTAAGTGTGTTGGGAGCTTGTGGCGCCTTTCCGTTGATATCTTCTACTTTTTCAGGGCACAAGCAGCGACTTCCCTCATTAGATGAGGGAATGTGGATGAGGAGATTGGTATTAGCGGTTTTAAAAGAGAGGACAAGGTAGAAGCAGTTTTCCAGATTAGTGGGAGAGAGATGGGACCGGAGAGGCTCAGGCAGCACAGGAGAGCTGGACTGACCCAGGGCTTCACAGAGTGGGTGCAAGGGGAAGAAGGGCCAGGCAGCCGAGGATGCAAACGGCCACGATTGATCACGGAGTTTGATCACATACAGAGAACAGCAAAGAATGATGGAGAAGAAGTTCGCGTGTGTTCAGAATGAATGGAACCAGAATGCTCCGGAAAGACACACAGATGAACCTTGAAAGTCTGGGTCCAGGGGCAGTCAAGGAATGTTTGTTGAATATTAATCAACATGTATTGAACATCTTCATCCAAGGGGCCGTGGACATAAAGTCTAAAGCCCTGTATGGAAAGAACGGTTCACCCAACTATCTGTGTCTCAGAGATGGTATACGCTTCAGAAGTTGAAATAAGACAAAACCTGTTTCATCTTTTCCTTATTTACCACTTAACGACTAGTAACACTTAACTATAATCAGGTATATGCTTCCACTAAAGTTAAATGCGAGTGTTTCTGTTATAACACAGTGTATGTGTTCTTGAAAAACCTATGCTCTATGAAAAATGCACAATAAAATTACAGGCTTATTGGGAAAGCAGGTTAAGGGACAATAACTCAAACCTAACTGACTTTGAAACCAGAGCACTAGCTAAATAACATTTGGGACTTTGGAGGATAACTTGGACATCCAGGGCAGGCGGCAGGGCTGAAGCCTGCCTCAGGGGATATCAAAAATGCACAAAAGCAATCACAGAAATGCTGGGATGCAGGCGAGGCCAGTAGAAGCTGAGCTCTGACCCAGTAAAGGTGGGCCCAGAAGGTGATGCCACCTGCTAATAACTAATTGCTGAGCAGAACCAGAGAGGGCATCTTGGGTGGGAGGGAGCCCTGGATATAGAGACTTGAACTCTTCTACATTTATACTAATATAGGTCCC
>NW_011888961.1:395861-407427 GCF_000151845.1 Pteropus vampyrus
GCGAGTGTTTCTGTTATAACACAGTGTATGTGTTCTTGAAAAACCTATGCTCTACGAAAAATGCACAATAAAATTACAGGCTTATTGGGAAAGCAGGTTAAGGGACAATAACTCAAACCTAACTGACTTTGAAACCAGAGCACTAGCTAAATAACATTTGGGACTTTGGAGGATAACTTGGACATCCAGGGCAGGCGGCAGGGCTGAAGCCTGCCTCAGGGGATATCAAAAATGCACAAAAGCAATCACAGAAATGCTGGGATGCAGGCGAGGCCAGTAGAAGCTGAGCTCTGACCCAGTAAAGGTGGGCCCAGAAGGTGGTGCCACCTGCTAATAACTAATTGCTGAGCAGAACCAGAGAGGGCATCTTGGGTGGGAGGGAGCCCTGGATATAGAGACTTGAACTCTTCTACATTTATACTAATATAGGTCCCCTATTTATTAATGACAAATGAGCTAACTGATGTCATAGAAAGAATAACTATATAGTTTATCTTTCTTCTGAAAAATTACAACTATTTGGAAAGCAGCACTTGCAATTTTAATGTTTTAATCATTAAGCACACTAAAACGTCATTCATTCAGCTTTGTTGTGCAAAACGATTCATATTTTACCTTCTTGACCTTGGCCTCCTTTAGTTTTTCCAATGCCATCTTAATTTTATCAGCCTTCGCTTGGGCTTCTTCTTCTTCCTGTAAAATGGCAAGATATTCGATACAGTCAATTAAAGAATACCAGCAAGTAAAAAAAAAAAAAAGGATACTACCATGTCATCACTAGTGTCTTAGTTACTTTGCTGTAGCAAAACACGGTGTTATAGGACACCAGATTCCACATGACCGATTTTGAGAATTTAAGTGACTATAACAAAAATCTTCAACCCAGAGATACAGAAGGCAGTCACTCTTTATATCTTAAGATTAGTAACTTAAAAGATGAAACGATAATGCTAACAGCGCTTCACATATTGAGTCTACAAAAATCTCTGCTTGTCTCAAAACTGGGATCTGACATGAGGAATCCATAGGCAGATCTCAAAAAATTTGAGCACTTCCTGAAATTCTATGCATTTTTTTTGGATCAGTAGGCATTTTCTGGGACTCCTACTTATCATTAGATTCCTAAAGGGGACCACGACTCTCCACAAGTTGAGACCCTCAAACTTGAACTTGTAATCCATCAAGAAACACCAACAAGCACACACGAGCAGGCAGAGAAAAGAGTTAAATTTTTTATGAGCCCTACACTTTTTGATTTTCTTATTCTGAGAATAGGATTATCAAGGCTCTCCTACCTATATTTATAAGGATGAGGAAACGAGCTGTTCTGGTTATGTTCTAATTACTTAAAAGTAGACACGCATCTTCGTATGCCAGTGGTTCTTAAATTTTTTTTGAGCCACAAAGAAATCATGCCCTCTCTGAAATCTTCACAAACCCTACATTAAGAGCTTCTGCTCATTAGAATGGCTGTTACCAAAAACAAAAACCAAAACCCAAAACCAAAAAACAAAACACGAGATAATTAGTGTTGGCAAGGAAGTGAAGTAAAGGGGACCCTTGTGCACTGTTGGTGGGAATGTAAATTGTTGCAGCCACTATGGAAAACAATATGGAAGTTCCTCGAAAAAATTAAAGCCAGAACTACCAAAAGATCCAGCAATCCGACTGCTGGATATATATCCAAAGGAAATAACATCACTATTTTGATGCGATCTGCACCCCCGTATTCATTGTAGCATTAGGCACAACAGCCAAGACATGAAACAATCTGTGTCCACTGATGGATGAATGGATAGAGAAAATGTGGTACATATATATCCAATGGAACATTACTCAGTCACGAGAAAGGAGGAAATCCTGCCATTTGTGACAACAGGGATAAACCCTGAGGGCATTATGTTATGTGAAATAAGTCAGACAGAGAAAGACAAATACTGTATAATCTCACTTATACGTAAAATCTAAAAAAGCTAAATTCATAGAAACAGAGAGTAGAATAGTGGTTGCCAGGGCTTGTGGGGTGAGGGAAGTGGGGAGATGTTGGTCGATGGGTACAAACTTTCAGTTTTATGGAGAATGAGTTCTGGGGACCTAATGTATAGCAGGGTGACTCTAGCTAGCAATACTGTATTATATGCATGAAAGTTGCTAAAAGAGTGGATCTTTGATGTTTTCACCAAATGCACATTAAAAAGGATAATTATGTGAGGTGATGGGGTTGTTAACCAGCCTTATCGCGATAATCATTTCACAATATATGTGTATCAAATCATCATGCTGTACACTTTAAACTTACACAATATTATATGGCAATTATAGCTCAGTCAGGCCGGAAAATAAAGACCCTCTTCTCTATATGGGTCACCAATTTTCAAATAACCTTTTGAAAATAAATACACAATAGAGCAATGAGTACGATTTAACATTTGATTTATATTTAATACCTGTTCATTCAACAGGCATTGTGGGAACTTCCAGGGTTGCTAAGGGCATGTTTGTGGATAATGACCATCATCATACAGTACAACAAACGTGGAGGCCACAGGAAATGAAGCTAGGTTCTTATTCTAAAATATTTTAAAGTGGCTTACTCTAAGAAAAATCTGAAAGTTCTCTTTTTCCTTTTATGAGATACATCCTGTAAGTTAACATCCCAAATAATGACCTGCCCTGCAACACCCCGGTCCAACTATGATGTTACGAGTGATATATTTTTGCCTTATTGAACAAGGCTGCCAAATTCAGCAAAATTCCACTTAGTTCAACTCAGAAGTAAGGAATGCCTTCTACTCTTCATGTACTGGGCTAGGACCACAGACACAGACATGTATAAATCAGTTCCACAGTTCATATTGAGTTGATAAAACATTACCCTCCTAAAGCTGAGTATTATCAGGGTGTGCTGCATACAAATATAGATTTTAGCTAAGCAATAATATTTCCCCGATATGGCCCTAATATATTCTTTATATACACTTATGCATCTTGTTTTTGGAGGACTCTGCCTTTGCAATGAACATACTCAGTATCCTTGGTTTTTAATATCTCAGAGCTTTGGGAGTCCACACTTATGAATGTAACTCTCACTCTGAAGAAAGTCAAAGATGATGAGCAACAGAGGTCAAGGGTCCTGCCATCTCTGGCCCCACCCACTTACCTGAGAGAGAGGTTCAGGAGGTGGCGGTGGCAGAGGAAGGTCTAACACAGGATCAGCTGGTGGAGGTGGTAAATCATCCTCATACGGGCTAATATTAGTTTCAGCAGCATTTGCTCCATAACCAAGAGAGGCTGCACCACTGAAATCTGATCCTTCCAGAGGTGCTGGAAGATGTTGATCCTGAGAAGACTTTTTCTGTGCCTGGATTGTCCTCTGCTCAGCCTCACTTATGTCGGCTACCAGATCTGCCATGAGCGCATCTAAATCTTGGTCTTCCAGGGCATTTAAGGATTCTGATAGGGAAAATCACATTAACGATCAAAACAGATTTGTAACAGGAAAAAATGAAAGAAGGTTATTTTTAAGAGTCATATTTGAATATTGGTTGCCAGGAACTGGGAATGGGGGGCGGGGCAGTAAGATAAAGGAGTAATTGGGAGAGATTGGTAAAAGGGTACAAACTTTCAGTTGTAAAATGAATAAATTCTGAGGCTCTAATGTATAATTGGTGACTACAGTTGATAACGCTCTATTGTACAATTGAAATTTTCTAAAGAAGTAGAACTTAAATGTTCTCACACACACACAAAAAGATACAAATGTGAGATGACAGATGTGTTAATGAACTCATGTTGTACACTTCAAATATATTACAATTTGATTTGTCATATATACCTCAATAGAGCTGAAAAAAAAAAAATTCATCCTCCCCAAAAAAAGAAAAGGAGAAAAATGTGTTCCTTACATTGAGGGACCTCACAGAATAGCTGTAAAGTTAAATCCAAGATTAGCTGCCTAAATAGGGAATTCTCGAATATTTTGGTGGAAGATCTTAGCGTTTTAGAAAAGTAGGGGAGGGGAGATATTGGAAACGAATAGAAAATTCTTTCCTGGCCTTTGGAGGGCAGAGTCTGCTGATAAATACATTTGGAAGAAAGTAGGTGCCAACTAACTGGGCTTAATATGCTTTGAGATTTGGGGGTGAGGATAGAGCTTCTGTAGGCAGACCACCCAACTATAGGAACTCTCACACACACACACACAAAAGGAATGGAAAATAGGAGGAAATAAAGCACTAAGAGAATTGAGGAGTAAAAAATAATTTTTGTGTGTGTGATTAAAGAGTAAAGACTTCATAAGACAGTGAGCTGCAAGTTAACTTTTAAAAGAAAGGATGGACACAAATTTTCAGAGTGAGGAGAGTAAAGGGGGGATAGTTCTCATTAGAGTTTACTTCATGTGTGAGAAGACGTGGAAATGAGGCGTGTGGTCTTGAAAGCTGATTAGGCTGCATGGTGTAGGAGTGGTGTTGGTGAGAGTGTTTTGATGATCAAGCAGACAGTGGATGGCAAATTAATGAACAAAGGGTGGGCAGATTGGAAGGGAAGAGAATTCTGGCTACTATGTGTAGAATGAACTGGAATTAGAAAATGGGAGGGTGGAAATGAAGCCTATTCAGTCATAAATAAGCATAAAGCTTTGTGAAATAATTTATTGCCAAACATCATCATAATAAAAAACCATGTCACATATTATATTACTGATAACAATTCTAGAGCACAGTGCTAGGATTAAAGTTTAGATCTCCTAACTGTGTAAAAAGGGTTTATTTTCTTCTAAGCCATTTTTACATATAACTTCTTTATAAAATTAAGTTAATTTAAAATGTTTTCAGAGAAAATATATGTAGAACGAAGGAAGCATATTCATTGTTTCCTAATGTTATCAATTACATTGTGACTATTGATATATAAGCAAATGATTTTAATCCTTTATAAACATTTTAGGGATAAAATTCCCATAATAATATTTACATTAACAATTCCCAAAGCAAATTATAATGCTAAATTTATCAATATAGAATCGATTAGTAAGGAATTAGGGAACAAAATAGAAATGAATTCTGTTCTGAAGTTTGTCACTAACTCTATGAATGATTTTGAGTGTAATTCATTGTAATTGTATTTAAGAGAGGATGGTAAAAAAATCTATTCCCAATCTAATTCGTAACAAATTTAATTTTTGGTACACATCAGTACTTTTCTATGGTTTCGTTCTGTGCCTGAATTGTGCCATCTGTGCACTTCTTGTCTCCTTAATGACAAGTTTCTTGGTACTGTACTTTAGCATCACTATGTTTATATATTGTTGGGTTTCTTTGTTCCTATCATCTTCAGTACTCTCTTGATATCAGGCACTGAGTAAGTGCTTCGAAAGCATTAGTTGAAGTGACTATAATCGAACTGAAGTAAAGATTAAATTTAAATTTTAATTGAATCGATTTCAGCTGTTATGAGCATGATGAGGCAAATCTGCCTCGTTCAGATGTGCAAGGATATGGTATCTATTAATGTCATAAGTTTACGGAAGTGTATTGCTCTTTTGAAACTTCGTGAATGTTCCCATCATTCAATGTTATGATGGAAATGATGGAACAGAATAATAAATTTACATAGCACATAGAAAAGAGAACAGGTAAAAGAGAAAATTGGAAGCCTTATAATTTGTCAAGATACAGGCATTGGCATTTAGGTGTTTATCAAAAAATTACCGCAAATGATAGAAACAAAGAAACCCAGCGAGTGACGGAAATAAAACTTGGGACTCTGGATTTCTGTCATTGGGTTTCTCTATTATTTTGCCTTTCATTCTGTTGGCAAGCACTGCCAGTCTTTGGAAAATCTTTTTCAAGAGTTACAATGAATTCTCATTAATTTGGAAGCGATGACTTCAAGATTCATTGTAATCTTAATAGCACATGGGCTAAAGATTGTCTCTGCACTAAATATGAAGAGAGATTTTTGGTAATAAAATAACATGATGATCTCCGGAAGAAGAATACTATCGAATAGAACAAATATATCATATTACATATTAATTATATATAAACGAAAATATATTATATTAGGAAGCATTTGGTCATATGTTAGCAATCATTATGAAATGGACCGTTGACCATTATCCTTGAAGAAACATTTCCTATTAATATTTTCTTATACTACTATTTCTTATTATTCTAAGGGCTTAGAAATAAGACACTCTCTTTATTTCTTAAAAAAAAAATAGATTGTTTCGAGACTTTACACAAATGCAGGATAGTATTCCCTTTCATTATGGGCACAGGTGTCTCCTTGGCCTCTCAATTTGGTCCACACACACAAAAATGCAATCTGAGATCCAGCACTATAAAAATTACACTTATCATCATGTCCAGGTTCCTGATATTTTGTTTTCAAATTGTAGTTCCATACAGGTGTTGGTTATCGTTATGATTTCAAATTACTTAAGGAAAGAAATGATCGTTCTTACCATTTAAATCCTTAAAACCCACACTGAAGTTAAATTCAGCTCTGGGAGGCTTGGGGTCCGGGGGAGGGAGAGTGTCGACTCCTAAACTCTGTGGAGACAGAGCCCCGCCCCAAACGTTAATCGTGATACATACATTTTTGCAGCACATTTAATCATTAAGTCAAAAGTCGTTTATTGCTTATACATTTTCACTCTTAATATGTTCTTTAAAAACAATATTCCTTCCCACTTGAAAATATTTTTGTGATTTTTCTTCCCCTACGGATTACAACTTAAGATACATCTTGAAACAAAACAGGTGAATTGATGAGAATGGGATAATTTTCATAAACAGAAAAAATTTCATGGGCTCCAGTCAGCCTGACAGTGAGTGACTTCTGAGTTAACTTGGTCTTGGTGGCAGTGGCTTTTTCTTAGACCTGGAGCCTATGGCTGAGTGGCTTACACACTACTTTGAGGGGTCTATGTTCTTACAGTGTCATCAAGAGGCCACAGAAACTCCCATTTAGTCCTTTAAAATGTAGCATTTCCTCAAAAATTGGTGGAGAATCTTTACTAAAGATTACGTAACTTTTTTTAGCTCATCTTTATGTAAAGGTGACTACAGGGGAAATTGTTCAGTGGCGATGGTTGTGGGAGGGAATTACTTAGGGAAAATTTCTCTATTGGCTAAAATTTGACAATGATGAGCATGAGAATTGGCATAACAGGATGCATATGTGACCAATTTATTCAATTAACTGAACTCGAAAGAGTATAATCAGAAAGAAAGTTTTATTTTTTCCCCCACCACTGTCACACATCAGGAATATACAATATTGCCAATCTCTAAGTTTTTTTTTTTTTAAAGAGAGCTCTTCTCATTATATTAAAATCAAATTCTGTAACCCCAGTTTTTTTCCTAATTTGAAACTTGAAAAGAGGAATTTACCTGGGTCAAAAGATCCATCTCTCCCAGCAAATTGCTGAACATTTGGTCTATGTCATCATTTGACTCCCCCATCTGAAAAAGAAAGAAACCCAGATATAAACAGCTTAATAAAAGCCTGACCCCTGAATAACTGTCCCATCTCTTTTATTCTCCAAGAGCCCCATCCATGGGTAAGTCGAAAAGAGAAGACTATGGAGAGAAAGGTTCATTTCAGCCTGAAATTCCATGCTTGGCCTCTCTCCAATATGCTCGGTTCTAGATCGAACCAAACCCTGGAGACTGCCTCAGAGTGACAATCGGACTAAACTAGTCTCTTTGAGGTAACTGGGCAAAGTGGACATTGCTCAGGAACTCACCTCACCACAGGACACCCTTATTAGAAAGGAGAAAGCCTTGTGCCACAGGCGATTGTGTCAGAGAAATGTAGAACTTCACCTCCACTTAAAACCTTAGAAATGATATGTCAGGAGTGAGCAAGCATCTTTACCGAATGACGCCCTGCTTTACAAAGATTTCTCTGAAATAGCAGCTTTTGGTACATTCGTTTGGAATGTAGCATTCGGGCGATAAACACTTAGAACTAAAATGGCCACACAATCAAGTGATAAGAGATGGAAAAAAACACTGTATTTTACATCACACCATTTCTTTGACTCAGGTAAGCGAAGCAATTGTCCAAGAGAGGAAAAGCGTTTCCATACATTGGGGCGGAAAGACCCTGCGAGATATAGAACTAGCTGCATTCTTCCTGAAATTTTTGGCAAGGCTGGATTAGGAAATTAGGAGACATCATTACTAGTTCTCCTGCAGCGGCTATTTAGTAGTGTGTTATTTGTCAAAGAGAATCAACTAGTTCATCTGTAAGATGAAGAGTTAGCTGCAGATAATGTCTAAGGCTCCCAAATGTTCTAAAACATTAGAAGATTAATGCTAATTATAGTTCAAGCGAAGAAGTCAGGTGAGAGTAGAGGATCAGCATGCATTATTTAAGCCAAACAATACTTTTGAGTGTGTATGTGTGTGTTTGTGTTTGAATCATTTTATATGGAAACTTTTAAACACATACAAAAGTAGAATACTATCACAATTTTCATGTACTCAACATCCAGCTTGAACAATTATCAACTCATGACTGATCTTTTAAATTTAAATATCATATCTGTATCTTCCTCCAATAACTATTTTAGAGCAAATATATTTTTCCATAAACATTTCAGTATATAGCTCTAAAAGATTTTTTTTTTTTTTACTATAACCATACTACTATCATCTCTGTGATGATTGTTTATTTTCCAGAACACTCTATCTGGCTTCTAATGGTTGAGGTATCTTGCAGGAGTATGGGTGGCTACAAAACTAGATTGGCCAGGAAGGGGACTTCAGTTAAAATGAGAGAGATCTCTGATAAAATGGGACAGCATGTTCCTAAGGAACAGACACACCTGAGTGAATCAGGTGTGCATATACACGGGACAGGGAGGCATGCGTTTGAATCCAAGGAAGCCATTCGGTAAATGCTCAGGGTCAGACCACACAAATTAGGCAGGAGAGCATTCAGGTATGGAAGTGACAGGTAAGGCAGACACTGCAGGTATGGGTCTATATGTGCGGGTCTAAGAGGTCCAGGGGGACTAAACACAGCATCAGTGAAGAAACATGGAAGATGTTCATCCTATATTACATGGATTGTCAGGCTTAGTGTTCCTCTCAGTCAGAAGGAAAGAGAGCTGTGGGTGGGCCCTGCCTCTGTTTGGGCAGGGGAGTCAAAGCTGGGAGCAATTCGCATGTGGTTTTAACCCCTCCCAGTTGCTTACAAAGTATCTGAAACACACAAAATGGAGGAAAGAAAGTATTTGCGCCAAAAAGTACCTATAGTTTTACAAACTGTCCCCTCAAAAAATCCAGTGTTCAAAATTTTATAATGGATGATTCATTCATTATTTTAATAACAGGAAATAACAGCAAAAACAAAAAAAAAACAAAAAAAACCAACAAATCCCCAGAACGGCCCATGTGACTTTATTTTTACTAGAATATTATATAATACAATCATGTGCCAAAATGAAGGAATCTTTCAGATGAATTATTATTAACAGGAAAAGTTAAGACATGAGAGTTAACATATTTCTAATCTCTCATGAGAGAAAAGTAGTCCATTCAAAGTGGAAAAAATAGATTCATGTGCTGACCTCAAAACTGCCAGCCAGGGTTACAATGAACTCATAGGAACCAAATCATTAAATTTGGAAAAGTGCTATAATGATGAAGAATAAGGTCTCGAAAGGAAACATGGCAACCACAAGTCAGAAAAAACCATTGAGCCCAAAGACCTTAGTTTTTCAGCCCATACACACCACTGATGTACAAGGGGTTAAGGACGTGCCACAGTGAATCACACACCTACGATGGAAATAACTCACAACGGCAAGTCCTCATGACCTCTGCTGGAACCCTCCCTAGGGTCACCTGGTAAAAATCTTTCCCCCTGCCCTTTCAGTCCTTTCCCCGAGAGTCTGTTGATATGTTATTTAAAAGGAGCCAACATCAAAATTGTGCTGTAAATCTAAAGTCTTAAGTAGATCTGCTACCGAATGAACCACGGTTTCAGAAAGTTGCATCTTTGCTCAAAAAAAAAAAGAGACATTTATTTGCGTTAAGGGCTATTACTAACATAAATTTGTATTAATCTGTAAATTCAATCATTTTACATACTTATTCCCTCCACTCCATAAGAAAACTTTATATTTGGAATGGCTAGAACAAAAGAGTCACACGGGTATGTGTATGTGTGAGAAAATAGAGTTTTGTCCATTTGTGCGTGTGGTATTTTCCAGAGGTCATAATCAGGATTAAAGAGAGAGGGAGGGAGAGAGGAAGGGAGGGGGAAAGAGAGAGAGAGAGAGAACACCCACTCTGGGAGCTCAGTGTTATTTGGGTTGACAGCCTGAGAGAGCAGGGCGGAGCAGCCTTAGTGAAGCAACTGATTGCAAAACAAGCCATATGCACATCATTTTGGGTGGAATTAACCTCATTTGCGAGTATGTCATTTCTGAGTTCCTTTTGTGTCCTGGGAAGAATAACAAACTATTGAGTGAAAGAAAACTTTATCAGATAGATCTTTTTGGGGGTGGGGGGGTGGGGGTGGTTGAGGCTGCAGATCGAGGCTGATATCCTGCCTTAGATTCCCTAAATGATAAGGAAATTTTTACCAATACTAGATATTTCCCCAAGGCTCAAATTTCTAAGCCTTAGTCTTCACCCTCAAATAGTTTCTCTTTTCCACATATATAAATTTTATATGTAGACTTCACATATACATATTTTAAAAACCTATCCATACCAAAAAATGGTAACTATGTGAGGTGATGGATGTGTCATCTAAACTTATTGTGGTCATTTTCGCAATATATGCGTATATCACATCATTACATTGTTCGCCTCAAATGTATACAGTGTTATATGTCACTTTTATCTCAAGAAAGCTCGAAGAAAATGTCTTCTAAATACATGTGTTGAACAGGACATATATATGTATCTATGGCAAAGTTAACTTCACGTATTTAATTCAGTTTGGATCCAGGTTTCACTGCCACGAGGCTTAGCAATTCCAGCCATGATTTTGAACTGGATCAGAGAAGACCTCATTTCTCTGTCAGAATAACCTGCCTAACTTTGGGTGGTAAACACACAATAGAATATACAGATGTCAAGTGATAATGTAAACCTGAAAATTATATAACTGTATTAACCAATGTTACCCCAATAAACTTAATTAAAAAAAAATTCCAATGTTACAGCATGAACAGGGTTGATTAGTCACCTTCAAAGCCATCCTTCTGTTTAAACATAAGATTGACCCCAACTTTATTTCAAAATACCAACTTCTCTGGCAGACAAAACCTGATTTGATTATAAGTAAATAAATCACTCATAAATCTCACACAGAGCAGTATTTTACACAATTTACAGGATCCAGAGCCAGGGGAGGAAGAACTTCTCATTCTCAACCCTCAAAAAAAAAAAAAAAAAAAAAAAAAAAAAACCTGCCTAAAAACAGCCCATTCAATACCCCACAGGCATTTCCGTCAACATACCCTCTCTGGTGTGTTCTTCTACGTGCCCTAACTTGGCTAATGGTTATTATTCACTTATTAGTCCAATTTGGA
>NW_011888961.1:409122-419960 GCF_000151845.1 Pteropus vampyrus
TCTTTATTCACAGTATATCTCTAATTAATTTCACTCCATAAACAGATTAATACCTCAATTTAGAACAAAATTACAATGGCTTAATTATATAGTAACGTATCAGGTTATCTGTATCACTTTAATATATAATTTATAATATATTTACGTATTCTGCTATATACTTAGAATTATACGCCTCTGTCTTGCATTGGGTTTCAAAATAGAGAATAAATGATACATGCATGTCTGTACTTGCCAATGTCACATTTTGGTTTTTCATGTCTTTATATTTAAATTTGCTAATTTGTAAGAACAAAAATGAACACACATACACACACGAACATGTTCAAATACTTCTCTCTTATATATGTTATACTTTCTTGCTGTGAACTGAATTTTGAGCATGACGGTATTAGATTAAGAGGCTATTTGATGCATTCATTTAAAATGAAAACATTCATAAAAATACACATTTATATATTAAATAAGTAAAAATAAACTTACTTATAAGGATTTTTCATAAGACAGAAAACAATTAAAAAGACTACATTTCATATAGCTTTTTAAGAGGTACACCTAACAACTTCTGCATCAAATCAAAAGTTTAGGATTTTTCTCTAGTGATGATCAATTCTTGGATTTACAGAAATGATATATTTAGTGGCAGCCAGCATCAATACAATGAAGAACCTCATGTTATTATAATTTTTATAAGGAGCTTATTTGGCAGAAGTCTGCTTTCTTGTAGCGCCGAATTTGGATACTATGAACTCCTGGATCGTCTAATTTGAATGGTTGCCAAGCTCATCTTTTCAGCTGTGCTCTTAGTTATGAATAATCTTTACTTGGATGGTGATACTCATACCAAGAAGAGAATTAAAATTTTAGAGCTGTAGGAATTAAGGGAAAAAATAGAATACTTATTAGTAAAAAAAAAAAAAAAAAAAAAATTAAAGGAAGCAGCAAGATATATTAAAATGATTGATTAGCCAAATAGTTTTAGACAAGTTAGAATTGGTCTTCAAAATTCCACCAGAACAGTTGCTACTAATCTACTAAGAAGAAAACTCCCCTCTCTGTTTCTTCTGAGCCTGGCCGTGGGTCAAGAGAGAGGGCACTCCCTATTCCCTCTACCTGCCCGGTAATGAAAATAATAGCTAATAACTATTGGGTGTTCTCACTGTGTGCCAGGCCTTGTCCTTGTGCTTTACATGTATCGACTGATTAAATCCATCCTCATAACCACCTTAGACAGGACACTTTTATTTTCCCCGTTTTGCAGATGAGAAAACTAAAGCACCCAGAGATTAAGTAACTTGCCTGAAGTCATACAATTTAAGTCAGTCAACAAATATCTATTGATCCCAGACACTGGGGAGGCCTAAACAAACCTCAAGATTTTCCTCTGTGGATTTTCCACAACCGTGTTTCTCTTCATCAATGTGCCAAGGATTAACTCTCTAGACTTTATCTGCATACTGTATGTCTTTCCATTTTAAAGATGATTAAATAAAAATGTTGGCGTCCTTGCATTGAGACTATTTTTTTAACCCTATATCCTAGCATGTATTTCTTAGTGCAGGTGAACAGTGTTTTCAATCTATAACTAGATCGACAGAACTAAAATAGAACAAGAAGGAGAAAAAAAGGTTGAAAAATCTGAGGTTCTGTCAGTATCAATTTGCTTTGGTATTTTAATTATTTTTAAATTAAAAGAAATATCTGGTCATGTTTATTTTTTCAAGGAAAAAAAATCAGCCCACACATTACAAGTACAAAACCACACATCACAGATACAAAAGGAGAGAAAATTTTTAAAAATTTGTTCATGATAGGGATCACACTTAGTGTGATATACGTTGTGCAGAATCCAGTCCACAAATGCTAGTTAAAGCTATGAAGCAGCTAGAGCACAATATGATTGGGAAATAACTGAAAGTATTGGAATTCATCTGATTCCTTTAGTATATATTTTTTTTTCAAAATGCAGTGAAGGTTCCTATCAAGAGGAAGTGGTTCACGGAACAACATAGCACATGGTTAAATGTTCTTGCGATGTTTGGGGGAGGGAGGAAGCTAAAGCTTCTGTGTAACATAAAACAGGAAACAGAAGCATCTCTGAAATTACACATAATATCAAATAATACTCAACAAAGAACTAAGATGAAGAAATCTCTTGGGCCAGCTTAACCAGCTTTGTACAGTACAGCCGAGATCAGTGAAAATTTGAAGAAATAGACTAACAAACAGTTATCAAGTTAAGAGGACAATTACTATGGTCAAGTGAACAGGAATGGCCAAGACAACAGGACTCATTGGTAAGCAATATTGTGATGGCAAAAGTTAGAAGGAAAAACATTTTTAAATGAAAAAGTAATCACGCAATGACATGATTTATTTCAAGAGTTTAAAAACCACTAAGCGGGGCGGGGAGGGAGGGCGCTTTGAAAAGCCTAAAGTCTTAGAAATTGTCACAATGTAGAACTACACACACACACACACACACACACACACACACACACACAACATGAGATGGGCTACCATATTTTTTAAAGTATGATTTGATTGTTAAAATTACTTATTTTCAAATTGGCGTTGCTTTCGAGTGAATGCAGGGTGGAGTGAGGCAGAGTAATGCACTCTGCTAAGTCGAGCTCCAGGGTAGGTAAAAAGTGAGATGACCCAAAAATATGCAATAGGACTCAGAAGTAAAATGGCAAGTGACACCGAGAAACTCAGGTCAACTGATCTGTCCAAATGGCTTTTCCGTGTCTCTGGGAGACGAACTTCATTTGGATGTGCTACATGGGCTGAAAAGAGACAAGATTTTCTTACATTCTCTTTTTATTCTGTTTTCAGCATCTATGTAAGGAATGGGGAACCGCTTTTGTATTTAGAATCTACTGTGACATCAAACCAAAGTGACAAGATAATTCAGGATTTTTTTTTTTTGCAGAGATGTAAATAGAAAATATATTATTCACTCATTTGTAAATAAAAACTACGGACATTAGTTTTCATACACAAAACTCCTGTGAATAGTTATCTGTATTCACTGTTTCCTACTCGTCTTGTTTTTCTCTTGACTTTACCCTGCTGTGGCTGAATGTTTGTGTCCCCTGCAAATTCATTCATTGAAACCCTAATCTCCAATGTGATAGTATTTGCAGATTGAGCCTCTGGGAGCTAGCCTTCATGTTGAGATTTAGTGTTCTTATAAGAGACATTAGAGAGCTAGTCTCTCTCTCTCTCTCTCTCTCATGTGAAGATACAAGAAGACAGCCTCTGCAAACCAGGATCCGCCTGCACCTTGATCTTGGACTTCGCAGAATCCAGAACCACAAGAAATAAATGTTGTTTAAGCCACTTAGTTTACGGTATTTCGGTAATAGCAGCACAACCCAAACTGACTAAGACAGACCCCAGTGGACTCTTGTTCTCACCATGTCACCAAACTGTCAAGATTACCAATGACCTTCATGCTACTAATCCAATGATCTATTCTTAGCATCTTAAACATCATTTAACACCATTCATTGGTCACTCTCTGTTGGAAATACTTTCTTCCCTTGGCTTCCACGAATGCTTTATTTCCTGCTTTTCCTTTTAACAGAGGCCATCTGACCTTGAAGTTCAGGGCTCCTCACCCGCAGGCCTCCTTAAGACCGCATTGCTCTTCTGGCAACCCAGCAGCAGCATGAACTACTTACTGTTCTCCTCTTGGCAGGTCACCCTGATAGGAGTCCCAACGCTTCAAGTATGACTGTGGGCTGCCAGTCCTACCTTCACTTCACCTGGACCCCAGCAAGAGCTGGATCCATGATACATCTCACAAACTATGGACCCCATCTTTTATTCCAAGAAGATCTGAAGAAGACACTGTTCTGCTCTGCTGCTTGTATGGGGTCACCCTGACCCAGGCTTAATTCTGGCCAACTTACACAGCCCCCAGGACCAGCCTAGCAGTTGGGAGATGGCGAGAACTGATGGCTGGGTGGTCCTGGATGAGCTGGGCCACTGGGAGCCACAGGGTGCCATGTCATATATAGTGAGAGCAAAAGCTTAAGTTTTCTGAGGACTCGACCCTGGGCAAGCAAGAAGCATCACCAGAGTAAGAAACCACAGGAAGTCACAGATGAGGTCTTACCATATAGAATTGTAAGCTTTTCTGAACTATCGATAATAAAATTAATTTTAGGCAACCCTGCCACTATACTGGAGTGATTCCATCTCAAAGGACACCCAGAGCTACATCTGGTATCTGCCAGTTTTTCCAACTGACCTCTACCCTACCCAGTACCCGCCTTCCCATAATTCATGACATCAAAACACTGGCTTTTCCCCTTTATCCTTGAGACTCAGGAGAGCCAAAGCAACAGCTTTTACTTTTTTTTCTCTGTCCCCTACCAAGGGTTGAAGGAAGGGATCCATCCGTTTTGTTCAGAGGCACCAACTCCCTCCCCTAAATCAGGCTGAGAAGGAACCAGCCAGCTCTTACCTCCTCCTGGTTGTTTTTCTTTCCCACCCCAGTTTATTTTTTGTTTTCCCTCTACACCGACCTCTGAAGCCATTTTATGAACTGTTGTGCCACCTGAGCCTCCAGTAAAGAAAAAAAAAAAAAAAAGTCTGCCAGAGGAAAGACTAAATGATTTATTTATTTTTTCATAGGAAATTGTATTTCAAATTCATCCTCAAGTGCAGAAGTGATCAAACAATAGGTAGCCAAAAATGTAGGAGAAAATGTATCAGGCAGTTAAGTAGTAATAATAAGTGTTACTTTTTGGATTTTGTGATGTTTGTAGTATGTGTTTTAAAGAATTAGTACTTTGTTATGATTTCCTTTCTCACTCTAATATCTACTTTTGTTCTTAATTTTCAATTCATAATTTTGTAGTTTTTCAAAAGAGAGTCTCCCCAAATTGTATAAGAGTTAGACCCCAGGGATCCTGAATCTGTCCCTGCCTACCTCACCGGCTCTCTTTTTAGCCTCCTCCAAGGGTTCCTCACCTCCCTGATCTCCTAGTTTTCCTCCTGGCCACTATTTACACTGACTTCTTAGATGATTTCGGGCTTTAAATCGTATACATGCTGCCAACTCCCAAAGTGTGTCTCTAACCCACACTTCTCTCTTATTTCACATATCTGACCGCTAGTTAACACTGCCCCACCCCTGCCTCTTGGATTTTCTCTCCTTTAACCCTCAGCGCACACTGGCCTCCTAGCTGTTTCTTGAACACTGTCAACATGCATTTTACACGTTTTTCTTTCTTTTTGGAACACCAGTTCCCCACTTCCCTGAATGGCATGCTCTCTCACTGCCTTCAGGTCTTTGCTTACATGTTCCCTCATTACTGAGGCCTTCCCGCGCCTATTTCAGAATCAGCTCTTTCTCACGACCCTGGTTTTCCCTGTTTATATTCTCTCCTCACTTACCAGCTAGAATGTCAGCCCTGTGAGAGCAGAGGTCTGACCGTTTTGTTAATTGCTGGATTCCTAGCAAGCAGAGTAATGTGGATACATTATAGACACTGAGTGAATATTTGTTAAATGAATGGATGAATAAAAAATGCAACATATTCATCGAAGCTTCACGGGGGCAGAGGACATCTTTGTGTTCCTAGTGCCAGGTATGATACCTGCCTTGGTCATGGAAGACATTCAAAAGTACTTGTGAATAGATGCCTGAAGGGAGAACAGTGGAGCGAAAATGAAGCCAGGGGATAGATAAATAAGGAAACGGTTCCACAACTGCCATGGTGGGTGGCAAGAATAAACAAAGGATGTTGACACAATGGGTAAAAAATGGTTGGGAAATGATATTCACTCAAAGTAACACCCTGCTCTGCTAAATCAAGCTCCAGGGTAGGTGAGAGGTGAGATGGCTGAATATGACCCCGAAATGCTCAAGACAACTCAGAAGTAAAACAGTAAGTGACAAAGAAAAACATATTACTTAACATTTTCAAAAAGAATGCTTTAAATGGAAAAATCTGATGAGTACCTTTTAACCAAATGGTCAAACTTAGAATCATCACTGATGGGACATTCTGACACGACGAGCCCCTGATGTGATGAACTGAGGACCTGGCATCACTCTTACAACACCACTGCCAAGATGTGTAACCTGAGTCTAGTCAAGAGAAATCGAACAGGCAAATCCAAATTCAGGGACGTTCAGCAAAACAAAGTAACTCATCTGGACTCTTCCAATAAAATATGATATTTTGAGGATAATTTGGAAAATTTGAATATAGACTATATATTGGAAAATGTATTAAATACATTAAATTTCCCGAGTCTGATAATTGTATTGTGATTGTGTAAGAGAGTGTCTTTGTTCCAAAGAGATAGTGAAAAAATAAAGCAAATGTGATAAAATGCAAATAATTAGTAAATCTGGGTAAAGGCCATAGGAGTGCCCACTGAGTGCCAATGAGTGCACTATTCTGACTTTTTTCGTTGTTGAAGTTTTGAGACTTTTCAAAATAAAAAGTCGAGGAAAGAAAAGAACCAATCTTTTAAGTCAGACAGAGCTGAGTTTTAAAAAGCAAAGCAAAACAAAAAAGAAAGAGGAAGAGGGGGAGAATGAAAAGTAGAAGCAGGCAAAAACAATGTAAAAAAAAAAATCTATCCTGTGGACTGATGATGTTATCTCATCTAATTCTCATAAGAACCACATAAGGTCTGTATCTGGCCATGGCCTTGAGTCTCACCCCTCGTCTAGGTGGAAAAGGAGAGACAAACATATGCCTGGGTCTAGACGTCTTGCTTAACAAGTTGAAGTGGAAATTATCTGGTAATCACAAGATTTTGATTGTTGATTTTAAAGAAATTAGTCTTCTCCATCTCTTCCTCCAAAGTCCAAATTTCAAGTGGAAAAGGATGAAGGGGTGTTGGCTAAAACACTTTGGCTTCGATTTTTCATTTTGCTTTGGCAGAGAAGACTAGTGTGTTCTGGTGCAGGGAAGATTTCCCACCGAAGGGCTGAATCTACTACAATACTACTCTAGGACTGATGGTCTGTTTTGTGAGTTGTTTCTAAATGCCAAATAAATCTACGGGTTGTTACAGGACATCAACAATGATGAAATCAACAGGAAAAACAAAGGCAACATATTTCCTAAATTTGAAAATGAAGTTCTACATTTTAATGCTTCTGAAATCATGATTCATTCAGAAGAATATGAAATTAGGCTACAACCACCAGGAATCAGCTATGATGCAGTTGTATGTAAAAACTGGCTAGAACAGAAAAGGTGTCTATTCATGTGTCATTTCAGTCGAGTTATCTGCAATGGTAGTAGAATACACAGTTCAACTTAATTTAAATTTGGATCCCAAATCATCATTTAAAAAGCTTTCAAAAAGACTCCAAATGATGCAGCATTGAAATACAAAATTATTGCCTGGAGAAGACTGCCATTCACAGACCAGGACATGCAATTAATGGCAGCAGAAATTTCCAAAGCTCTGATTGTTATTTTCCAAGGCAAAAGAGAATGATATGGCAGATTTATGCATCATGAGAATAATTATCTTTTAGGTACCAAATGCATACCCTATCAAATTCCTTTAATTGGATCTAGAGAAGTTTTACTTCCAACAATACTTAAGACAACAAAGAAAAATAACTCATGACTTTTTTCAATGAGCCTAAAAATTATGTTGTAAACTCTAAAAGCTATAAGGAACAAGACTCTGTATGGGTTTGGGTAACGGACGGCCAAGTGTCCTGGCACCCTCTGCACATCTTAGAATCTTTAGATCCTCAATGTGAAGAAGTGAAGATTCACATTTTATTTGTAATACTAACAAGACATGATACATAACTCTGTGAACAACTGTACACCGTTTCTGAACATTTAATGCACCCATCCACCTCTCAAAGGAAAATGTTAATTAGAATAATGTTGAACGTTCTCATGATGAGAACTGAAAAATGATCTTTGGGTTTAACCACACAGAAGTCAGTCACTGGTTATCTCTGGAGGAACACTGAGGGTGGAAGCCAAACAGGGAGCCTTCAGAAGTGAGTGGGAAACAAGAGATAAGAGCATCGACAACGTCCCTGAGAGGTGGGTCCACAGCAATTGTAAGATGCTCTCCTCACTATCATCTGGAATTCTTCCAAAGTGACTTTCATGGCTCCGAGCATCTTTCATGTGGATGTTGTGCGCCATCATTTAATCAGGTCTCTATTGTTAAAAATTTATAGTTTGTTTTTCTTTTCAAGACATGATGATACGAGCCAGATGTTTTCATCTGCAGAAAAATTATAGGCAGCATGGCTTAAGGATAAAACTGGAAATATCAATCGATTCTTGCCTTTCTGTGGGGTGAGGGATTTTCTATTTTTGCATCGTGGTCAATGATTTGCACCTGGCACCAAAAATCTCAAAGGATTGGGACTGTTGGTCAAGATAACGGTCAAGGTCAAGTGTGGCAAACTCTGCATTGATGAGCTCAAGCAGTGTGTGTCCCACTGCACCATTGATTTCTCTCTATTTGGGAGTATTTACAGCTGTTTCTGTCACTGTTGTTGTGCCCGAAATCTATAAGGGTGATAAATGCAATGCAAAAAATTTACATCAGAAAAATCTGAAATGCATTTAAGATTTTTCAGTGGCAACCCAGTTTTAATTTTCGCTGAGGCTCTTAGTAAATTTTTTCTCCTCTCTCTCAAAGATGCTACTGACAACACTTTTCACTCTTATTTTAAAGTTAGACAGGAACTAAATTTTCACTCCCCCACATTCAAGATGATTCATCTCTTAAAATAAAACAAAAAACATTGAATATTTTTCTCTAAAATCATCTTCCGTATATAGCTGAGATGGGGTATGGGGTGGAAGGGCTTCTACTTTGTGTGCATTTCCCTCATGACATGTGGGCCCATCTAGGTGGACCACTGAGCTGCACAGGGCAGACAAGACCCTCCCACAGGGACATGAATAAAATCTAGAAACAGGATGCCTGGGTTCAAAATCCAGTACCACCACTTGCTGGCTGTGTAACCTTGGGCAACTTACTTAACCTCTCAGTGCTCAGTCTTCTTGTCTCTGAAAAAAGGTGTGATTATAAACTACTCATGGGGTCATGGTGAGAATTCTAGAAATTAATACATGTAAAGTGCATAGAAGAGGGCCTGGCTCAGATCTGAGAGCTCAGTAGGTTTGGGACCTAATACTACAAAGCAACCAGAATTGCAGTCATCTTTTGATCTCTCATAAGCCTGGAAGTCCCATGTGCAAGGACACGGGCTGAGGGCAGAGACCTCCATCAAAGTTTTGGAGAGGAGACTGATGGTGACTACAGCATGCCTTATTATTAAGAGTCCTAGATCTTCCCTCTCACCCCATCCCTTCCCCACCAGGAAAACCACCTGACTCCAGGGATGTTCTTGGTTGTCGTTGGTGGGGTCAGGGAGGTCATGAAGTGAAAGAAAAGGGAGAGAATTTTAAAAAATAAAAATGACTAGATCTTTTGAGACCCTAACGGAAACCAAGAACACAGGTCTGTTCTGTGAATTAAGCTGGAGTTGTCCAGGGTAACGGCTAGGGCCATGCTAACTGCATCATGATCAAAAGAGAAAGGCAGAGCTGCCGCCTTAAGAAGGCTGAAAGTGAAGCCAACCTCAGGAACGACATGTAACTTGTAGGGATGGCACCAAAGCCGTAGCCGAGGAGTCACAGATGATGCGGTAGGAATGAATGCAATCCTTGGCACAGGACAGTCACGTCTGAGGGCTCACATGAGACATGCTCAGAACTCCGGGGATGAGTCAGGGAGATCCTAGGAGCTGAGTGTGCAGACACCACTGAGGGTGACTAGATAACAATCACATTTTCCAATTGTTCCCTTAGGTTGGTATGACTTAGAGAAATGGGTGACACACAAACATATACATATAGCGATCGCTTGTTTATTTTCACATAAACTTATTTATACATACAACGACAGCTTTTTATTATGATTTTTCACTCAAGAACTCATTCATTCATTAGCTCAAGAAAGATTTATGGAATGCAAACTCTGCCAGACTCTATGGTAATTGCTAGAATCCCTACCTTGAATTTTAGTTAAGTGAATGAAGTTCACATTCTAAAGAGGATGACGGACATGAAAATAACTTAGCATTGTATAACAATAATATAAAAGACACAAATAAAATAATAGGGGATCAGAGAAGAGAGAGCATCAATTCTCTTAAGGCGAGGAGTTGCTCTCGGCATGGTGGGATATACAGCAGTTGGGAGCAGAAACATGCATTCTTCGCTCCGAAAGTCTGGGTTCAGCTCTACACTCACTGTGGTGTGATGTTGGGAAACAGCCTTAATTGCTTCAATTTCTACATCTATAATAATGTGGGCATATTTTGCTGGGATTTTGTAAGGATTAAATGGGATCATATATACAAAGCGTTTACCAAATGCCTGACACATATTAAATGCTCAGGAAGAAGTGAGAGTGGTCGTATTGTCATTGTTTAGTCGGTACATGTATCTTATGAACACACTGTCATACGCCTGAGAGCACATGGCAGGTTGATATAGCTGAGTAACCCAGGGAGGCCAATGCTAACCTTTGGATTTGGTGCTGCATTTTCTCTGTGACAGTGGTTCTCAAAGTGTGGGTCCTCGGATCAGCAGCATCAGCATTGCTCAGACACTTGGAAGTACGAATCCTTGGGCCCCACTCCAAAATTACTGAATCAGAAACTTTGGGGCTGGGGACCAATAATCGGTGTTTTAACAAACCTTCCATGTGATTATACTATACGCTAAAGTTTGAGAACCACTGCTCTGCAGTCGATGGCAAAGCCCCCCTCTCCCCGCCAATAAAAAAGGGGGCACAGGCAA
>NW_011888961.1:421180-460812 GCF_000151845.1 Pteropus vampyrus
CTTGGGCCCCACTCCAAAATTACTGAATCAGAAACTTTGGGGCTGGGGACCAATAATCGGTGTTTTAACAAACCTTCCATGTGATTATACTATACACTAAAGTTTGAGAACCACTGCTCTGCAGTCGATGGCAAAGCCCCCCCGCCAATAAAAAAGGGGGCACAGGCAAGTGCAGAAAGCAGAGGGATTATGAAAACCAAAATTTGTAGCCAAGACAAAATCGGCTTGTGTTTTATGACAAACACAAGGAAAAAAAGGCACTCCCTGTATCCTGCATTATCTCAATGTTAAAAATGCATTAAAAATTATCATATCTTTTTACTGTTTAAAGGTACAGAATGAAAAAAAATTGGATGTTTATCCTTGGATATTAAAAAATCAAGCCAATTTTTACCATTAATGTTCCAGGGCTGGGCAATCGCATAACCTCTTGAATAATCTCTCAATTCCTGTAGGATGCGAATCACTTCCTTTTCTTACTCATATACAAAAAGCATATTCGCAGTACAATAATGATAATGATGACGATGGTTGGTGGTTTTTTGACACTTCCCATTGAGACACGGAGTTTACGTCTGTCTGCGCCCTGAATCTGAGCCGGCTGTGACTGCTTTGATGGAAGTGGTACGATGGAAGTGACACAGTGTCCATTCAAGGCCTCTGCACTGGGCTTCTCAGAGTCCCCTCCAGATAAATATTCCTTCTAGGAGCCCAGCTGCTACACTGTGAGAAACCTGAGCTACTTGGAGGGGACACAGGAGGCACTTAAGTCACCAGCCAGCCCCAGCCCAGCCCAGCGGCCAGGCAGATGAGTGAACAACCTTCCAGATAAGCCCCGTCTCCAGCTCTTTGGGTCCCCACCAGCTGTTCAAGTCTCCCCAGCTGAGGACACAGACATCATGGAGCTGAGACAAGCTAGCCCTGTTGCATTCCTGATCCACAAGAATCTGTGACCATAATAAAAGTGGCTGTTTGACGTCATTAAGTTTGGTGTGGTTTGTCAAGCAGCAGTAGAGAAGTGAAATAAATCATCATCATAACTACCATTTCCAGCGCACCTTCTACGTGTCAAGCCGTATACCATGCTTTATATGCTGTGCCTCTCGGCCTTTCAACCGCTCTGCAAAATATATTACCCCAAATTGCAAGTGAAGAAATGGGGTCTATGAGAAGATGCAATGGCACACATCTGGTAAATGACAAGTTTATGTTAAAATCTGGTGCATAAAAAAATGCCCAAATGTCAGTCTTTAGCCACCTAAAGACGAAAATTAGGAGATGGAAAACATTAGAAATTAATAATGCCACAATTATATTGTTTCTTTAAAGTTTAAAAAGGTTAATGCTTTTTCTATGGAGAATTTAAGCATCGTATCTACTCGTCAGGAGGTATAAAAATCATTAACTTGTTATTAATTACAATTAGTAATTATATCATTACAATATGTAACACATAATCATATCAGCATTAATGATTTGATTTAACTTTTTTGGCCATAATTTTGAGATGTTTGTTATGAAAACATAGAAATCTGTGTCTCCGAATAAGCCAACTAGATAGAAATTAACTGTCTACAGCAAATTAACTAATAGCAAACTAGTTAAGATCCGAACACATTTATGAAGCAAAGAAGAAAGTCTGTCATTTCAGTTCACATCTGATAATATTTACTGGCTCTATATGAGTTTCTTCCATTTCTTTGTGAAAGATATTTACACAATTTCCTACGGGTATTATTTTTAAATATGACAAATGAGAGCCTTTTAATTTAATTATATTTTTCTCTCCGCACAGTCTACATGTGATCACAACCAGTCTACAGCTACTGCTTTTCAAATTTCTTTTTTACAGCTGTGAGAAAGCACAAATATGGAATAGAAATAATGCACTCGAAAACACAGAAGATTCCAGAGTTCTCTGTCAGTTATACTTAGATCACTAACTCAATTCTGTTTTATTCACATATCAGGAGGATAAAGACAGTGAAGAAGGGACTTGGAATTACCCTCGATCATCATTCGGATGGTATGTTGGAGCCCTGCTCTGTCAGACAATGAATGTATGAGGTGTGAGTGTGATAATTGGATGAGTCAAACCTGAGTTCAGTACCAACTACTGCATGACCTCGAGCAACTTACTCGACCTTGCTGAGCTTCAGTTTTTTTCATTTGTAAAATGGGGATTAAAAAATAAAAAAACCTTATTCACAAAATTGTGAATTGTCTGGCATATTCCAGCTCTGGCACAGTTATAATTGTGTCATTATAATTGAGACACACAGCGGTGCTGGATGTAAGCAAAAATGCACCAAAAACCTCTGGTTCCCAAGAATGTATGGTGAATACATACCCGCTCTTAAAATTCCAATGAAACAACTCTGTAACACTCTGGAAAGAAGGAAGGATGGCATTACTGGATCAAAATTTTGAGCAGTTTCTGGAAGATGTTCAGAAGGAACTACATAGACTGAATAACATAGCTAAGGAAACAGCAGTCCCATTTAGGCCTAGAGGAGACGCTGCTAAAGATAGAGCCAAGAAAACACTCAAACCAGGGTCAGCAAGGATGGGAATCCTGGGACCAATTGGAGGAGTAATTATTTAATTATCAGTAAAATCCAATTATGGGCCATTTGACTTCTCTGTCACAAGGAGCAATGAGATGCCGCAATGACCCCCAATCTAAAGTCAGTAAAAAAACTTGCCTTAAATAAAATGGGCGAAGTACGTTGCTGATTCCTAAGGTGAGTCTTGAGTTCCCCACATCAAGTAGAGAAGTGCACACAAAGTTTGGAGCCCCATAACAGACAGGCAGACCCCAATCCAACCAGCCAATTATCCAATCAACCGATTAACCAGGAGGTTGTGGGAAGAGAAATGTCCACCCTCGGGACTCAGGTGCTTTACCTCCAGCACAAAGCTCTGCTGCCTCAGGAAGTAGCACTCAAATAGGGCTGAAACTTCCTGTTTGATTGTTGTTCCTACCAAAGAGGAAAACTGCCTATCAATCCCCACATTCACCTATAGAATCCTGCAGTCAGCCTCCTAGTCAAGAAAGATGCTTGTTACAGCAGCTGAGTAAATGCATACCACCTTCTTATAGTATTCTAGTCTTTAAATTAAAATTATGAATCAATAACCAAGGGTCATGAAACATTTGAAGACAAACAAAAATATGAAAATATCGAGACTAAGACCCAGAATATTGACCCCTGAGGAAAGAGAGTTGATGAAAAAAAGGGAAGGGAAAAAATTAAAAATTCCAACTGATGTCTTCAGAGAGATTGAAGATGACATGGTAATGAGAACAAGTGGCTATTAAAAAAGCAATCAGAAAATAAAAAACAAGTTAATGTCACTTACTTGCAAAAGTCCCAAATAAAAATTTAAGAAATTAATTCTAGAATTATAGTAAAAGTATAATACATAATAATCAAGAATACAAGAACAGCTCATCAGTAGGAAATAGAGTAATTCCCCAAGTTAAATACTAAATGATAGATCATATGACCATCTCAATGAGTGGTGAATAGGCAGTTGGTAAAATCCAATACTCATTCCTGATGAGAACCTCTTAGTAACATTGAAATGCTTGCGACTTTCCTTACCTCGATAAGAGGTATCTACCAAAAACCTCTGAAAACCATTATTCTAATCGTAAAACACAGAAAATGACCCTATTAAAATAAAGTCAGACACAAGCCAGAGTCTCATCATTATTGCTACTATTTAAGTTTGTTTAAGTGGTTTTAGACAGAAGTCCAGAAAAAAATACCTCAAATTTATAGATACTCTGTGGCAGGATTTGACAAACTTTTTCTATGAAGGACCAGTTAGTAAATATTTTAAGTTAAGCAGGTCAAATGGTCTCTGTCACAGCTACTCAAACCTACTGTTGTAGGGGAAAAGTTGCTGTAGACAATGTGTAAACAAACAAGCATGTCTAGTATCAATAAAACTTTATTTACTAAAGCACCACAGTGGATTTGGTACATAGGCAATAGGGAAAAGACAAAGTTAGCATAATGGTAGATAATATGATTGTCTACACAGAAAATTCAAGAGAATCAAGTAAAAAATAGAACTAATAAGATGGTTTATGTGAGATGAATATATACAAAACAATAACATTCCTATATATCCAATAATAAATGTTAGGAATTGATATGGCAAAAGATCCGATTTACGACAGCAAGAAAATCTATGAAAAATATAGATATAATAATGAGGAATTTACCAGTTCTAGATAGAGAAGATTATATGGCATAAAAGAAGACCTGAACAAGCGGAGAGAACTACCATGTCATCGTTAAGAGACATTTAACGCGGCTAAGATGTCACTTCTCCCTAAATAAATACAAAACTTTTTACAATTCCAGTTAAACCCCCAAATGGATTAAAATAACCAACCAGCCAAGAGCTGACAAACTGATTCTAAATTTCATCTGAGAGAAACGATTGTTCTTAAATAACAAAAATGTATTTAAAGAAAAAAATTTTGGCACTTTGAGATTTATACAGATAAACCGACAGAGAAGAATAAAGATTATAGAATTTAAATTTAATATATAAAAAGTTGGCAGTTAATAATCAGTAGAATAATAGTAGATTATTTAATAAATGATATTAAAACAATTGGCTATCCATTCGGGAAAAAAAATAAAATCAGATCCCTACCCCATCACCATACACAAAATAAATTCAAATTGGATTAAAAAATAAATGAAACAGTAAAACTATAAGAGTCATAGAAAAAAAAGTTTTTCTTTCTTCCTTCATTCTCTTCCTCCCTCCATTTCCTTCTTCAGAATTTTGTGGCAAACACTACTAACTGGCTTTCTTAACACTCTCTCCTAGTGCCTTTTATCATGTGTTCCCATAATACTGAAGCTGGAAATAGAAATGACGTTTCCCACACTCTCTTGCAGTCAGGGGGTCTACCTGCGATCCAGTCAAGGAGACACACTGATCTGAGATCTGCTAGGTGGACATGATCATCATGACGCAAAAGCCACATGTGGAGAAACAGAGACTTCTGGAAGGCAGCTGTCCTGTCCCTGTCATCTTAGATTGAGTCGTGGATGTTGACAGCAGTGAGGTTTTGACAGACAGTCCTGAAGGTATGGTTGGGCATTTCTCTTGGCCGTGTTATTTATTGCTGACTGTTAATGTTAAACATAGTTCCCTGACCCTCCTAGTTTTTATGCAGCCATATGCCTTGTAATAAACTCCTTACTGTTCAATCTAGAGTAGATTGTTTTCTTTTTTTTTTATTGAGATATAATTGACATATAACATTACATTGGTTTCAGGTGTACAACATAATGAATAATTTGATATTTGTCTATATTGTGAAATTACCACAGTAAATCTAGTTAACATTCATCACCACATAGTTACATAATTAAATAAATAGGACACAAAATATTTATATTATAATAATATAAGAAAACCAGGGCATAGAAAAAATACTAGAAGACAATAAATCAACGTGTGAAATAGTGCTTGTATTAGGATCCTGGTCTCTTTCTCTATTTTTCAGATTTTCTACAACCTCATGTTAATTCCATAATTTAAATGGAGCTGAGTCACAACTGGTTTCAAGTCCATAGAAGTGACTTAAAGTGCATGTTAGCAAAACCAGAGGTATGTACGCATATACATTTAAATTGAGATAACTGACATATAATATTGTGTTTGTTTAAGGTGTACAATGTGTTGATTTGATACATTTATGTATTGCAATATGATTACTACCATAGGGCTAGCGAACACTTCCATCATGTCACGTAAATATCAAATATTGTTTCTTTTTTTTGTGGTGAGTACAATTAAGATGTCACCTCTTGGCAACTTTAAAGTTATAAATACAGTATGGTTAACTATAGTCACTATGCTGTGGATTAGATTTCCAGGACTTATCTACCGGCTGCAAGTTCATATCCTTAAAGAACATCTCTCCGATATCCCCATCCTCCAGCATCTGGTAACCAGCATTCTACTCTCTGTTTTTACGAGTTCGGGGTTTTTTTAGATTCTACATATAAGTGAATTCATACAGTATTTGTCTTTCTCACTTAGCATAATGCTCTCAAAGTCTATTACTGTTGTCTCAAATGGCAAACTTTCCTTCTTTCTCATGACTGTATAACAGTCCATTATACATATACACCACATCTTCCTTATCCATTGATGGACACTTAGGTTGTTTCCATATCTTGGCTGTTGTGAATAATGCTGCAATGCTTGAGAGAGCAGATATCTCTCTGAGATCCTGTTTTCATTTCCTTTGACTGTATGCCCAGAAGTAGAATCGCTGGGTCATCAGGTAGTTCTGGTGTTATTTTTTGAGGAACCTACATATTGTTATCCATAGCAGCTAAACCAATTTATGTTCCCACCAAAAGCACACCAAGAGGGTTCCCTTTTCTCTATATCCTCATTAACACTTGTTATCTCTTGTCTTCTTGATGACAGCCATTCTATCAGGTGTGAAATGATATTTCACTAGGCTTTTGATTTGAATTTCCCTTGTGATTAGTGGCACCTTTTCATGTACTTGTTTGGCCATTTGGAAGTCTACTCTGGAAAAGTGCCTATGCAGATCCTCTGCCCATTTTTTAAATAGAATCGTGTTGTTGTTATTGAGCTGCATGAGTTTTTTATATATTTTAGATATTAACTCCTTTATCTGATATATTGTTTGCAAGTATTTTCTTCCACTCTATAGGTTACTTTTTAATTAAATTCCATTGGGAGGGCTCCTCATAAAAAGGGGAAAAGAGACCCTTTTTCACCCACTAAATTGTGACTTTATTCTCCAAAACATTGCTGGCGATCAATTTGAAACCGAGGACAATTTGAAGAGGAAAGCACATTACAACAATTCCTTGTCTTTCTTGCCTAGATGTCAAACATTCTTGGAGAAAAGAAAATGCAAACTAAAATGTATTCTTCATGTGTTGTTTCTGATTGGCAAATTTTATAATGACTATTTGATATGTAAAATTGGTAATTTATTTGTTTATTTTTTGTTACTATGCTCAGTAACTTTCTAAGGGGAGTTTCTCTTGTCATCAGCTAATTATTTTATTTCCTGGAGGCAATGACTGCAATTAAGAATTTAGCATTATTTGTCTTGGTTCAGAATCTATTCATCATCAAACTTTCCAACCAAGAATATATTCTTTTATTTACACAGATTATTTTGAAGACTAAATCAATGTTTTACAGAAAATAATACTGAAAATTGGCCTACAAAACTATGACTTTAGCAATGGTCAAACATTTGCTCTCTATATTTGACTGACTAATGGGAAATAAAAATAAAGACATTATAGAAGACTTGAGTAGAAATTTGCCTTATCTTATAAAAGGTTTACTGAAAACTAGTCATATACTAGAAAATATCAGTAAGTTACCTAATGGAGAAATTGTACAGGCTACTGCTTCTCGCCAAAATATAATAATAGAAATTAATTAAAAAGATTAAATAAAATTTAAAATCCTTAAGAAAAAAGCATTTCCCAACAATTTAGGGATCCAAGAAGAAAATCTCAAAAGGCCAATTTCAAACTATCTAGAAAATAACCATAATAAAAGCTCCACAAACATACACACATATAATTTAACCCAAGTTAAATTTAAAAGAAATTTTGGAGAAAAAAATAATAAAAGACTTTCACAATAACAATAATTAAAGCAGAACGGTAATAGTGTGGGAATAAAATAGATAATAATGTCACATAGAATGCAGAAACATATTCAAGAACATCAAAGAATTTGGTCCTTTACAATCTTACCAGAATCTAAAACATTAAATGAAATATAGTCTTAATTTTTTGTAATATGCTCGCATATTACAGAGTCTTTGTTTTGTACCTACTTTACCATTAATAACTTATTTCAGAGCATTGCAACTGTCTATTGATGCTCTCTCTGATTTAAAAGACAGATAATGTACAAAGGTACAACTTTGTTTTGTTTTGATATGGACATGGGGAGAAAAATATGATAATCTGCTTGGTTAGTTTCCTTGTTCAAGTGTTCATTGACTTTCCCAAACAATGTCTCAGTAAAACTTCCAGGAAACCATTCATTAAGTCTTCGAACCTTCCATTCTATTCATTTTCCTGTTGTCCAAGGGGGATGTCGTGACAAAGGTATGAGTCAGACAGTACCAATATCCGGATTTCATAAATATGATTAAGGATGTAGCTTGAACTACTTTCTAAAGTAAAGGTGGCAATACACTTGCCATTTCATGAAAAATGGCAAATCATTTCAGCCGTGATTCAGATTATCTCTGGGGTAGATCTTCTCTGATCTTTGTTTTCTATTACCCTTATTCCTATTATCTAGTGTCTGCAGATATTGCTGCAAATGAAGTGGAAATATCTTACTTATCTGTGTCTCCGTCTCTCTCTTCTTTAAGCCCTACATCCACACAGCCCATCGTTTGCAGGGCATTTCCAGCAGGTGGTCCCTCCAGAGATTGAACTGCAACATGGCCCCATTCCAGTTTCCTCTTCTCCACCCCACCCCCAATGGCCCTGGCTTGCCGATACAGGCTGTGGTGCAGTAGAACCAAGCCAAAAGTTATGTTGGGAACTGGGGAGAAAGTCAGCACAGAGAGGCTCTGGGTGAAAATCAGGTTCTGGGGAGTGAGTGGAACAGAGCCGTGAAGGGAGGCTGAAACTGGGTGTCTGGGCAGGAGACACCAAAGTCAAGTGAAAGCTACCAGAACTGCGGGACTGAAGCAGAAGCCCCATAACAGGAAAGCGGATGAGACAAAGGCAAGAACAGGCTGGACGAAGAAACATGGTTAAGGTGGGTCAACTTAATAGCTGTAGATGTTTGTGGGGAGACTCAGCCTTGCTGCTAAAAAGAGCCACCTAGACACAAACTATCCCTCTCCCCGGATAACAACTCCCCGCCCCGCCTCCCAACTAGTCTACGTTCACCTTGACCTAGAGCCTGATTAGCTCCCATCAGCCATTCTTCTCAGGAACTCCAGGGCACCTTGCTAGTCCCTTGTTCCTGAGGTCTCTGATCTGATCGGTCAAGTGTGTCAAGTCAATTTAGCTTCGCTAGTGCCCTTGAATTTGAGCCATTCTTTCCATTACTACCGCCCTAGTTCAGCTCCTCCACGGGTCTATCAGGACTCTGCCATCTGCTTACTATTTATTCCCCCTACATCTATAACGTCAATAGGTTTCAAGTGTACAATTAAAAAAAAAAAAAAAAAACAAACCCCCCCCTCAAACCAAACGCCAAAAAGCCAACAAAACCTTCCTCCCAAAAACCAAGTCCGGTCAAAACCCTTCAAATAACAAAAAAATTTCCGTGGCTCTCTATTGTCTTTAGAATATAATCTAAACCCGTTAATGTGGCTTTTCAATTCTTCCACAGCCCAACTCCGTCAACCTCTCCAACTTCATGTTTTAGACATGGTCTCCCCATAAAACCTACACTGCTGCTATTACCACTGTTTTCTGCATGATCCCCTGGCACGCCAAATGCTTTCACTTAATACACTGAAGCCAGAGCACGCATAGCTTCTAATGCATCTTTTCATCTTTCCAGTAGTTAGAGCAGTACCTTAAACCAGGGCCTGTGCTCCATATTAAAAAAAATAGCTTTATTAAGATATAATTTACATACCATACAACTCATTTAAAGTGTATAATCCAATGGTTTTTGGTATATTCAGAGGGTTGTGAAACCATCACCACGATCTAATTTTAGAATATTTTCTTCTCCTAAAAGAAAACCCCATACCCTTTAGCTGTCACTTGCCATTCACCCTACCCCTCCCCAGGCCTAAGCAACCATCACTCTATATAAAGTTGCCTCTTCTGGACATTTTACGTAAGTGGAATCATGTAATACGTGGTCTTTTGTGTCTGGCTTCTTTCGGGCAGCATAATATTTTCAAAGTTCATTCCGTAATATGCATCAGCACGTCATTTCTTTTTTATTGCAAAATATTTTGTTGTATCAAAACATCACATTTGGATTATCCATTCATCAGTTGATGGACATTTGGGTTGTTCTCACTTTTCAGCTATTTTGAATTATGCTGCTATACACATTTGTGTACAAGATCTTGTATGGATATAAGTTTTTATTTCTCTTGGGATTTCTAGGAGTGGAACTACTAGACTATATGGTAACTTTATATTTAACTTTTTTGCAGAACTGCTAGGCTGTTTTTCCAAAGCTATGGAATAATTTTACATTCTACCAGCAATATATGAAGGTTCAGATTTCTCCACAATCCTAGCAATACCTGTGTCTGTCGTTTTGATGCTAGTCATCTTAGGGAGTGTGAAATTCTCACTGTGGTTTTGATTTGCATTTCCCTTATGTCTAATGGCATTGAGCATCTTTTCATGTGCTTATTGGTCATTCTTACATCATCTTTAGAGAAAAGTCTACTCAGATTCTTTTCTCAGTTTCAAAATAAATTATATTTCCTTTAATATATTATTATTGTGTTCTTGTTGTTATGTGTTCTTTAAATATTCTGGATACAAGTCCCTTATCAAATATCTGCTTTGCGAATCAAATATTTTCTCCTATTCTGTGCATTGTCTTCATACTTTGTTGATGCATTGTTTGCAGCAAAAAAGTTTTAAAGTTGGATGTAGTCCAATTTATTTTCTTTTTTCGATTGTGTTTTTGATATCATACCAAAGAAACTAGGACTTTACCCAAAGTCATAAAGATCTACTCCTATCTTTTCTTCTAAATGTTTTATAATTTTAACCTTTACATTTAAGTCTATGATCCATTTTGAGTTGGTTTTTGTGTATAGTATTTTGTTTAAGTAGTACACTTGAAACCTACATAATTTTATTAACTGATGTTAGGCCAATAAATTTAATTTAAAATTTTTAAAAAAATTAAAATTAAAACGATTTTAATTAAAGTTAGTAAAATTAAAACAAATAAAATAAAACAGCAAGTACAAAAGTCCTCAGATGGGAATGGACTTGGCATGTTCCAGGAAAAAAGGCCAGTGGATGGAAATTACTAACAGTCCATTTAAGTTCTTTACGTTGTTTTGTCCCAAAGACAATATCTTCAAGTTTTTTAAGCCATTTAGATTAGCATTTTTTTCAATGCAGTTTGCGGACAGTGAAAGCTTCTTGCAATTAGTAAGCACAGTCATCTTTTCTGGTGAGGGAATCTGGGCATAAAGCTTTACCTCTGGCTTTGGATGGCTTCTGACTGGTATTTTCTTCCCATCTGGCTCAGGCTTCTTTGATTGCTGCTGCTTTTACCATTCTGGCAGTTGTTACTGTCACTGCTCTGGTCGTTAGGGTCCACTGGAGTCAGTTGCATGTGTCATTATTTTTTAACGGATGCTATTAAGAGCAGAGTGTTTTTTTATACCCAAAGGACACCTCCCCGCAAATGCACATTCAATCAAAATATACTTATTGAACCATTTGTACAAATGTATGTGGCACTGAACCACTATGATAAAAATAAAAAACTGTAGCAGCAAGTGCTATACCACTATTATCCGGGACCGATCCAAATGGATTTTGGGTAAATTTACGACTACTTTGTACAAAGAACTGGACTCCACCAAAACAGGTTTAGACAGACATGCTTACAAAGATTATCCAGTAAGTGTCATTAAAATTAATCCTTGACTTAAAACACACACCAACAACAAAACAAAACAAAACATAATAAAAAACTCCAAATCTCATAAACCCCAAATGGCTGAATCACTAGATATAGAGTAAAATTCAACCTCTAGAAGCGTATATATT
Source organism: Pteropus vampyrus (assembly GCF_000151845.1). Lineage (NCBI taxonomy): Eukaryota > Metazoa > Chordata > Mammalia > Chiroptera > Pteropodidae > Pteropus > Pteropus vampyrus. Next base: position 432,970 of record NW_011888961.1, read on the forward strand.
TTATATTTTTACATAACAGTTACCATGTAGTTACATGTAGTTACTGACTTGAACTGAAAAATTCCCAAATACTTTTCTTATGATGATACATTTACAGCACTTAAATCATGGCCCGCATTTGTATTTCAATTAACTAAGCAACATATTGTTTTTTCTTGGCATTTCTGTTACCTGTTTGCCTCTTGGTAAAGAACCTGAACCCCCTGCACCATTTGGCTCATTGTCCCAGTAGCAACGCGAAAGAAGTTCTGCAGCAGAGACAACCAGTTAAAAAGGAAAAATGAAAATATTCTCCCATCCCTTCATAATGTGGTGTCAAATTGTAGGGGCCATTCAGGCCCTCTTGTGTCAATATCCACCACGAGCCTTTTCCAGGTGTGACCAGGGTCTTACTATAGCTCACAGGAACGTTAGCAGTTTCTAGGGCCAGGTCAGTAGGCTCTCTGAGCATTCTTGGTCCAAAAGTTTTAAACACCAGAGCCGGAAAGTCCACGTCAATCAGAGAAAGGCAAGCAGAAAGCGAAGGAGTGGGTGGCAGAGAGGTCAGCACTTCTAATTAAAGGGCAGAGGCTAGATGACTGATCTGTGGTCTTCATTGTTGTGGTGTGTACAGGCCATTCTGGCATCTCCCCAGCAAGCCAGAAGGGTTGCTCACAGTGAATGTCTGCTAGAATGAGCTCATCTCTAATCCACAATCCACAATCCTTTGCAGACTACTCTGAATTCATCAACGTCTTTCTCTCATTAAACTTTTGCTTATAGTGAAATTACTTTATTTCTCTTCCCCTATACAACCATTTGTCTTACTTCTGTGCTGTTTCTCCCATTTTTCTCCACTCACACAGTTCTACCCACTACTCAAGGCCAGCTCAAGGCTTGCTGCTGGATCCTGGCGATCTATCCTTGGCTGAAATACGGTAGCAGCAGTTTTAGGATTACTAATTTGACAGTTCATAAGCCGCTTTATGGTTCATCTATCTCTTTGTACATATTTTTTTATCTTCTCAAGTGTGTTGAGAGGGACAAAATTTACACTCCAACTCCCCCTGGACTGAACATAATGCCATAGTTGGCACTTAGCATTCAATAGATGCTAGCTTGTATTAATATGTATTAGCACCTTCTTTAAAATAAGAATAGTGGAAGTTATAAATGTGAAACAATTACCACAGGTCAGACACTTGTAGTATCTCATTTAATTCTCAAAATAATCCTATGAGAAGGTGACATTATTCCAATTTTAGAGGTTATAAAACTCAGGCCCAGAGAAATTAAATAATTCATGTGAGTTCGTGTGAGCAGTGAGTGGACTGGACTGCGCCCTGGTCTAGTTCATGTTCACAATCACCATGCCTTCAGGAAACGTGGAATGTGATTATCAAGAGGTGGAAAGTGGCATCTGCTTGGCTCATGCTGCTGTTACAGTGTCTCTATGTTCAGCTCTAATTTAAATGGTTGCATGTCTGTCTTTCATATCACATTGCCTCTCTGTTGGCTCCCTTTCTTCATTTGTAAAATGGCAATGAAAACAGTCCCTACTTCATAGGGATGAGATGGTGCCTGTAAAGTACTTAGTATAGTGTCTGGTACATATAAAGTGGTGTTAGTGATGCTAATCTCAGCTATTATTATTGTTGTCATCATCATCAACTTTATTACTATTTATTCTTCTTCTAAAATCATCAGTGGAGACATCTGTCAATCACCTATTCTCTCTCTCTCTCTCTCTCTCTTTTACACACACGCACACACACACGCGCACGCGCGTGCACATTCCATAGTCGATAACTGGATAGTAACTCTATCTGTTGCATTTCTTTGTACCCGTACACTGAGTTGGACTGCCATTTTTTTGTAGGTCAGGCACAGTTTTAAAAGACTAAGCCACTGAGGACATCTATAAGCAGTGTTTTTAAGACAGAGATTCTTAATCATTCTGAACAGAAGAAGAACTACATCAGATTCTCCCTGAGATTTTTTCAAACCAAACCCATGGCTCCTCCAACTCCACATTCTAAATCTTTTCACTACCCCCTCCCTCAAAAGGCAGGTGTATTTCTGGAGTTGAGGATGACTGCAAAGAGTTGCTGCTGATGAGAGTATGTTATGCTTGTGAACTACCAGGTGGAAACTTCCCTTGTTGGCATTCCTCCCCCACCGCCCCCCGCCCCGAAAAGAGAGTTGACAACCACTGTTGCCTAGGGCAGCAGATCGCGTTTGGCTGGATGTGGGTTTAAAGCATGCTGCTCCACCATTTATTTCCATTCTTTTTCAGTCCCTCTTACTATTAGGTGAAATCCGACAAATAAGGTGAGGTGGGGGAGAGAAAGAATTCAAAGTCAGCAATGACAATTTGAGGTAGTTTGTTCTTGATGCTAGAGGGCTCACAAAGCATTCTGGGTGCAGGTGTAAATATGAATTAAAATCGGATTCCAGCAGCAGGCCCCATACTAACAGAAAATTCTGTTCTTTCCTCCTCCCTTTAGCTTACTTCATCATTCTTCTAGTATCCTCCATGCAGCTCAAGAGTCAACACATAGTTAGGATACAATATTTGTGCAATTATCTAGAGCTGTGCTGTTCAATTAGGCGGCCACTAGCCATGTGTGGCTATTGAGCACAGGGATGGTGGCTAGTTCGAATTGGGATGTGCTGTTAGTGTAAAACACGCTGGATTTGGAAGACTTAGTACAAAAAAAAAAAAAAGGAATGGAAGACTTCACTAATAATTTTAATATTCCTTAAATTGGATGTAATTTAGTATAATTAATATAAATTAATCATTTTGGATCTATATTAAATAAAATTTACTAAAATTAATGCCACTGTTTCTTTTCACTCTTTCTAATGTGGCTTCTTGAAAATTTAAAGTTATATTTGTGGTGGGTATTATATTTCTGTTGAAGTGTGCTGGTCTAGGGAGCTATAGTTCTATTATTACAAGTGCCTGAATGTTCTTACCTTTGACTCAAAGATGGTAGAATGTGGTGACTGTATCATATGACTGTAATCTAAATATTACTCACTGAGTGTTAAATCAGAATCTCCCCATTTCCTTTCCCACTGTGCTTTGTGCTCTAGTGACTGCCAAACTATTTCATATTTGTGGTGCCTGGGGTACCTTCTTCTAAGGGGCCACTTGGAAATAGCTCTGTCTTTCAAAGTGCCCCTTTGTCACTCCCACATAATGTCTTTCCTATAACCACTTTACCTTCTTATTTCCGTACCCATCACTGCATATGTGTGTGTGTGTGTGTGTGCGTGTGTGTGCGTGTGCGTTTTTTGTTTTTTTTTTTAGGCGAGGCAACCCTTGGTTGACCTCACAGATTGCAAGGACCTTGTCAGCTTACAATCCCCCCCTTTTTTTTTTTTTAAATGCCTACAGCACCTGGTCTTCCTAGGTGGTCTCCCATCCAAGTACTAACCAGGCCCGACCCTGCTTAGCTTCTGAGATCAGATGGGATCAGGCTTGTTCAGGTAGCATGGCCATAGACACGTATTTTTTTTTTTTTACAGGCCTGTCATTCCTACTAGACTAGATGCTTCTTGAGGTAGGGGCCATATTTTATTCTGTTTTATGCTCTGCAATGCTGGCACATGGGTGGTCCTCAGTAGATGTGTGTTGAACTGGAAAAAAGTTCCAATTACAGTTATGTTGAGCAGAGTTTCATTCGACAAAGTGTTTGTGTAAAGTGCTTACGCACCTCAGCAAACCTCCCCTGGCGGATGCTTCTCTGTTCTGACAGTCAGGGTAGTGAGCTGCCTGGGCATTTCAGTGTCTCTGTTCATGAGATATGTAAATGTCTAATCACTATGTTGCACATCTGAAACTAATAGAATATTATGTGTCAACTGTAATTGAAAAATAAATTTTAAAAAATTTCACAATAGAAAAACGAAGAAAATTAGTGTTCTTTGAGTCATCTGTTCACAGTATTTCACTGTGTTTACCCACATTCATGGCTCTGCTTAAAATAGGGGAAATGTAATGCTATAGCATTAGTGAACAGCGTTAGTAAAATTAAGAAATTGTCTTGGTTTGCTAGGTCGTATCATTTATGGAATTTAATCAGAAGGAAATTATTCCCCTAAAAGAAAAAAAACAGAACCAACTAATACTACATCCCAAACCTAATCACTGACCTGTCAGTTATGAATCTGATGTTATCAGCAGAGATGGAAGAGTTTAATACTATAAATACAGTAGCCTTAGAAAAATTTACTTAATCAGTAACTTAATTGAGATAATACACTGTAAATCACCTGAAAAAGATTTTGTGGTATTTTTCCTGACACATAATTACTTCTTTTCTTTTTGAGACAGAATCATAATAATGAACTTGATTGAAAACTGGACTTTAGTCCTGTGAAAAACAGACTATTAAATGGTAGTCAATGACTTAAGCAGCGTTCTACTAAATACGACTATTTTATAATTGCACTGTCTCCATACCTATTATAACTAAAACAAACGAGGTGTCAGTTATCTCATCTCAGCAGCTACTTTCTAACAACCACTTTCGGCCCTCCAAGTATCAAAACCGTGTCTGCTAACACCTCCAAGTATCAAAACCGTGTCCGCTAACACGTCCAAGTATCAAAACCTTTAGTCCTGCTCTATCACTTGCATCCACTTAGAATTCAGCTGTGCAAGAGGAAGCTTCCCTTTCTTCCAAAGCTGGTTTTAGATTTTTAAGATATAACTATCTTATTAATCTCCCGGCACAAAGAGCTCCTTTGTAGAAAAGGGTTTTGTCCTCTATCCTTCAGAATCCTGCTATTAAACTCGTCAGAGAAACCTTGTCTTGCATAATGCCTGTGTCACTGGTTATGCATTTATATATGAATATGAGGCTTCTTGCTATTCATTTCTTGTTCTTCCATTTATTACAAAATAATTTTCATTGTCTTGAGTCTCATGGAGGTGGAATATTACTGATTAGGTGACCACATTTTTATTTATATAATAAAGATTGCTTGCTGGTCAACCCTTCCAGCAAGTTTTGAAACAACAGTTAAAACTTTAGGATCCTCCAAATCTGGTTTTAAGTTCTATTTCTTAAACTGTGTAATCTTGGGCAAATTTCTTAAACTCTCTAAACTGTCATTTCTAATTTTGTTACTGAGCAAGGGCTTGCTGCCTGACAAGCACAGAAGCCAATGTTATGACAACTACTTTTGAGAAAAGAAAGAACTTTTATTTGAGGGTCCACTGCTAAGAAGACAGGAGGCTAGCCTCAAATCTGTCACCCCGATCCACGGTTTGGGGCAAGATTTAAGGAGTTTCAGAACCAGATTATGCTGGACAACAAACCCCTTTAGTTTCTGATAGAGTTCCAGAGGTCAGGTTCAGGTCATGTCCTGGTCCTTTGATTTCGTGTATGTGTGGAGGAGATAGTTAAGGGTTCACAAGTATTACTTGTGGGTGGTGTATCCAAGGTTTAAATTTTAGGTCCAGGTCTCATTAGAAACAGGAGTGGACCAATTAAGCTGTTTCTACGGTCACAATTTTGTAAAATGAGAATAATAGTATCTTCCCAAATAGTTACTTAGCCTGAACAACCTTAGCCTTACATATAATAAGCAAATAGTTACTACTTAATATCCACATCCAAAAGTGAACTTCTGATCGTCTTCCCTCCAACCTCCCCAAACTCCCCGTGTTGGTAGATGATGATGCCATCCTTCCAGCTGTTTAGGCCAAAAGCTCTGACTCCTCTTTCTCTCACACCTCACATCCACTCTGTCTGGAAATCCTGTTGGTTCTACCTTCAACATATATGCCAATTCCTGAAGCTTCCTACTGGACTCCTTGCTCTCATCTTTGCTACTTCTAGTTTATTCTCAAGTAGTCGGAGTGAGCTCTTTAAATGTCAGGCAGATCGGGTTTCTTCTCAGAATGCTACAATGATGCCCCCTCAATTTCACTCAGAGTAAAAGCTAAAGTTTTTACAATGGCCTGCAAGAGCCTATGGGATCTGACACCTTTTCACCCTTCTCTTATCTCTCCAGCCACATTTCCTGTTACTCGCCCTGCTCACTTACCTAGAGCCACATGGGGCTCTGTGTTCCTCCACTATACCAGGCTTCCCCTCGCCTGGGCGCTGGCTGTTCCCTCTGCTTGCAAGACTGTTCCCTCAGAGAGTCTCTCTACCCCTTCAAACCTTTGCACAAATCTTTTTAGTGAGGCCAAGCCTTACCGACTTCCACAATATCACCACTTTACCTCACTCGACTTTGTGTTACTAATATCTGTATTTTACTTATTTATTACGCTCGCTGAATTAGGTCTCCCCACCAGAATATAAGCTCCACAAATGCAGAGATCTTTGTCTCTTCTGTTCCCTGACATGTCCCAAGCACCTAGAATAGTGCTTGACAAATACTTTTGGAATGATTGAATTGTATTTAGAGTGGAAATCTAAGTAACATAGAAAACTTAGCAGTTCCTAAGTTCCATATTCTTTAGTACACTTAAAAGTTACAGTTACCCGCTGACAAATTTTGGTCACTTTATTAATGACTAAGATACCACTATATTCATGATACGTATCTTTAATCATTTATTATCCACTTTATTTTAATTTCAAGTTAAAATAAGTTGTCTTTACAACATAGGAGACTCTATGACCATGGCTAGAGTCAGTAGAGATTCTGATTCCAGTGTCCGAAGTGCGTATTCCCAAGTGCTAATTCCCAGTTTGACATCTTTGCAAATGCATGCACATGCTTTCTAAATGTTTTTGAAAAATCAGCCTAATCAGAATAATGATTATTTCTACTGAGATAAAAGAGGAAATGCTATTGGGAGAAAGCCAGAAGATCTATTGATAACATTTTACTTCTTAAGCTGAGTGATAGGTATACAGATGTTGGCTTTAGTATTATTTATTATGATTTGCGTATATGTGGTACATCACATTTTGCATGTATGAAATATTTTATAATAAAAAAGAAAAAATAAAGCTAATCTAGTGTTTACTTATTCTACTACCACTCTTTATTTTCTCTCCTGTTTGATATGATATAAATCTTCTAACCAGTTTGTGGAAACATAATTGCTGTGTAATTTAGCATTTATCCCCCTTCCCAGCCCCCAACCGTCTCACCGATGAGTCTGTGACATCAGATAAAATCAGAAATATCCTCAGCAGAATCAGAAAAAAAAATATTATACTCGCGGTTTTGTTGATTTAATCAAATTTGCAAGCTATCAAAAGGGATCAGAATATGATAAAGATAAAAATAAAAAAATAAAATAAAAATGAAAATACATGATTGTTGATAAAGAAGATTATTTTTTGAAAAGACACATATGAAGATAATAACTTCACAACTGATTATACTATTTTATCTTTCCACTAACCAAACGAAAATACTAACTAGGCAGGTTCCTTGCTTGGTTACCTTCCTTACATCTTCCCTTCCCTGATCCCAGTATGGAATAAGGATCTGATATGTTTCACCTACTCGACTAGAAGTTCACTGAGCCCTTGACCTTGGTACAGCAGCTTGAGCACTGGTATCAGACTAGCTCAGTTGAAAGGTCAGCCGTACTTCTCACTCCCTGTGTAAGCTTTTTAACCTCTCTGTGCCTTCATGTCCTCAATGATAAAAGGGGAATAATAATAACATAAACCCAGGATGAGCGGATTAGTGAAACAACACATCTAAATTAGCACAGGGTCTGGCATAGAATATAAGCCAAATGAATATAATTATTATTATTTATGATTATCATTTGGTGATAAAGAGAAAACTGAGTTGACGAAGAAGATAGAAAATAGTTCTTATGAGTCTTAATGACTCAAATGCATAGTCAATGTTCAGGAAATGTTTGGAAACTGAGTCATGAGAAGGCATGGTGCCTTGGAGTGGTGTGATATCTCTGCCTGCTCATGCCTCAGGGCTGATCCCAAAGGGGCCAGCTGGGTCTCAGAGGCTTGCGACATTTTGATGGTACAACCCGAAGCGGAACTGATAAAGTATTCGTATACTTAGCAAACACTTTTGGAATCCTAACTATGGTGCCAGGAATTTGGCTATGCAACAGGGATGCGGTGGTGGCAGGTCACATCCTCTAGTCCTTAGAAGCTGTCCTCATGTCCTGCCTTGTCATACCTCATGTATAATCTAGTCCCCTAAACTGTTTCTAGGTCATTTGACACCATCTCTTAGTGCCGATATTCTCTCTTCTTAAGAGAAATCTAATGGTTACTTTTCCGAATATATAGCAGTTTCTTCTTCAAGTCATGTTTCTCGTGGTAATTATAACTCTAATACACATAAACATTACCACACAGCCAGTATACCAATCTAATACTTTCATCCTAGCATTTCTTATGTACTTAAGTTTATAACAAATGCTTAAACTTTAAGTTACTTGTCAGTTAGTAAGACAGGACTGATATAAAATATACACATATTTTCATACTAAAATATTAATTTTGTTAATGAGAATTATTTTATTTTGAAGAAGGAATTACTGAGATTGTTCTATTGTCTATAAAATAAACTCATAAAGTTCTATAAAATTGAAAAAATTTTGGTGCGATAGACTATAAAATGCAAATTTAATTTATTATAATGTGCGGAATCACTAAAAGGTTTTAGGTATAAAAATAATTAAGACAAGATCAAAGAGGATAGAAGTAAATGGAAATAATACTTTTTGAAAGGAGAATAGTTTAAAGAAATTCAAAATGGCAATATCAAATGCAGTCATTTATGGCAATGAATTTATAAATATTTCATTCCAGTAATAATATGCAAATATCTAGAACTTTTAATTTGTAAGTGAGGAAAGGCAAAAAAAAAGTGGGTAATTAGTATACATTCTTACATTCTTAGGATATAAAATTACAAAACATACCGTAGCAAGTAATGTATTTAAGATTTAAAGTAACTAGATCATAAAGTAATCCATATTACAAAATTATATTTCTTGAGAAATAATGATTAAAAAATTTTTAAATCTAATATTGGCCTGCTTAAGCTTGGGCACATCTCAGTTTTTCAATAGAATGGAAATTTGCCATCTTACATATAGGCCAGAAATTGACTGTTTTTAGATGCATTTCTCAGGAAAAAAAGCTTCAAAAGTGTTGCTATTTCAGAATCTAACAAAATCTTTTCTCATTATTATTCTTTTCCATTCTCTTTTGTTAGTGGGGAGCAATTTTAACTTTGCCAGCATTCCAGACAGGACAAATTCAAAGAAATATAGCAATTCCTCAATTGCTATTTTAATGACAGACATATGTAATCCAGTAATCTCACTTTATTGATAAATTTTCTGAGGTCCACAGAGGTTAAAGCAACTTAATCAAGGTCATCCTTGTTCTAATTAAAGACAGATATGGAGCTAGAACCCAAGGCTCCCATCTACCCAGAGAAGACACAGATATTAATAATATTGTGAAAATTATTAAGCACTAGTAGTCTGAAAATGACATCAAATTTCTTAGACCTTTCACAACCCATTAATCAGACAGGAAGTATCATCTGGAAAACATGACAGGAGGTTTCTTAGTAAGCCTCCGTTAATTTTGCCAGCCGGCATTTCTGTAAGATTGCCCATGTGCCATGCCAGTATTTCAGTGAGGCCGGAGAAAAAATTGCCACTGGAGATTTATTCAAAGGGACAAAGGCTCTCTTTTTAAAATTTCTGTTCAAAGGCCCATCATTTAAAATTATTTGTTTAAACCACATTATACCACCAAAAATAATATCCTGAGGACTGATAAAGTCATGTGCTTTTCCCTCTATATTATTTCCCTATTTTTCCACTTCTCTTTCTCTAATCATCACATTAAAAGTCTTTTTTTGAATGGCTTTGCTGGGAATTGCTAAGAGACGACACGTTTAGGGCTCCACAGGGTATGAATGATAAGAAATAGCTCCCCAGAAGGAAAATAAGAGATACACTGGGCAAAGTCTTCAGCGGCCCCCCCTTCCCCCCGCGCTAAGGCATCCTACTTTGTGCCCTTCGCGCTAAAAAACGGCCTCTGGACGTTAATTTCCAAGTCAAATCACAAAACCCATGCCTGGTGTCCAAATCTTTCCTCTATCTTATTTTAAAACGAAAAGGGCAATAATAACTGTTCGGAGGAAAAGTTATTTTTAAAAAGAAGAAGCAGCTGTCTGGAAGTTTTAAAAGAGGGAAACACTCTAAAGATGCATCAGAGACACTCAAATTCTCCCAGGCCGTGCATTTAATCCACAGCGCCCTAAAACGTCCCAAGAATCCCTTCAGAGTTGCTCAGGCTCCCGAACCTGTTGGACAGACAACGGTTCATACCAGGGCCCCTGTGAACTTGTAGCAACAATTTTTTGGGCAGGAAACCAGTCAAATCTGACGAAACAAGAGCGCGGGGAAGGCGAGTCCAAGCCCCCGACACCCCGTAGAGGTGGGTCAAGTACAGCGACCCTCGATGAGGACCCCGGGGACCTGCTCCCCTCGAGGGCCAGCCGGGGAGGAGGGGCGCGAGTTCATCGGGAAACGCGGGGTCTGGCCTTGCACCCCAAGGTGCTTGACACGGGGTCCCGCGACAGCCCCGAGGTCCCGGCTGCAGCTCCCCGCGCTCCCGGCCCGGCCCGGCCCGCACCGCTTACCTCGACGGCCTTGCGGGGACTTGGCGGGGGCGCGGTTCGGCGACGGGGCACCAGCCAAGAAGGCGACGCGGTGCTCCGGGCTGCGCGCGGCTCAGGTCGGTGGCCTCGAGGAGGAAGTGGTGTCAGCCCTGCCCTTCCCCCGCCGCGCGCAGACGTGGGGCGCTCGCCGCGCTGCTTTGCATCCGAGGTGCAAGAGGGGCGCCTGGTCGGAGACACGAGGAGAAACGCTCACGGGGAACGCCTCCGAGAGCCCCGCGCCGCTCTGTCCCACTCATCGGTTTGTGTCTCATTTCCCCTTACTCCCCCCCTCTACGCCACAGCCTTGAAGAAGAAAAAATAATTTTTTTCTAATTCTGGGAAAAGTGTGCCTTCCAGTCTCACCCCTCCCTTACCTGCGCCGCGCCCCCCCCCCTTCTCTCCGGAGCGACCCTTCTTTGTCGCCCCGATATATTAGTGGCTGTGGGATTTGGGGCCAGGCGATGGGTCCACAAAAGCACTAGAACCCAATGTCTTTCAAAAACAGTCTTCCTAAGCGTTTACTTCAGCCCTTTCTGTGCTTCCTCCTTCGGGCGGGTTGTGCAAGGCCCGCTTTCCGGCCGCGCGCAGCCCACCCGCAGGGGACGCGACGCGGGAGTGGCGCGCGCGCGGGTCCGCGGGGTCCGCGCCGATGCCCTGAGTTCGCGGGGCTCTGCTAGAACCCGGGAGAGGGCGGGGGTGCTGGAGGAGGGGTGGGGGAAAGGCGCGCTCAGCGGAGGTCGTTTCTCATCCACCCGAGTGACAAAGCCCCCAAAGCTTAACCACACTCAGTGGGCGGGCGAGGCTGTGGCCTCTCACACAGTGCTGCTGGAAATCCAAAATAGTACGATTCCTGAGGGTGGGGAGTGCCGCTTCGGCCACAGCTATTTAATTTACATATGCAATTACCCTTTGACCCAGAGATCCTACTTCTAAGAAAGTATGACAAAGACGCAGTGATGGCAAAAAGTAATGAATGCCATAGGCACCAGGTCATTCTTGGCAGCCTGATTTTGTGACACCCAAAGACTGACTGGAAATAGACCCAGTCAGTGACTGTTGCGAGTGGAGTCTCCTGAGAGAAAGTGGGGAAATACAGAAGTTAAAATCAGTTACGATTTGTAAATGTGGTTGAACCAACCTCCTCTTCCCCTATGCAACTGCTTTCAGATGTTTATATCTGGGGAGGTGGTGGAGACGTAAAGATAGAAATTAAACATATAAATTAGGTAATTCCAGATAGTTCAGTCATTTATTTAACGAGAAACTATAATAAATGAGAAAGTCTAAGAACAATGAAAACAAGTAGTGAAGGAAATAATTCCATTTCCCATGGATGGTCCCTTCTAGTTGGGAGAAAACGAACAAACAATAAATATTTAATATGTCAAGTAATGTATTTTACGGGAAATTTAAAAGCGAGCGGGCGAGCGAGCGAGCGAGGGAGAGAGAGATGGGTGTGGGGGTGGAGTCGCTGCGCTAATTAGGGTCATCGACGAAGATCTGTCTGATCTGTGACACCTGAGCCAGACCTAAATGCATATGAATTTTGGGGTGAGAATATTCCAGGCTGAAGGAAGAGCAGCACAGTGAAAGGTCCTGAGTTAGGAGGGCACTTGAGATGTTGGAAAAACAGGAAGGAAGGGACCATTTTGGTTATGAATTACTGTGAGCCACGGGAGGCCATTCGAAAGCTCTGAACAGACAGAACGTCAAGTCAAGCAATGAAGTGACTTTTATGGGAAAGGAAATGATGTCAGGGAACACCTCTTTGCAGAGAAACAAAAAGGGGCAACCATTCAGGGACTCAGAAAAGCATTCCAAGAGAGGGAAGAGCAAGAAATGGTCTCGAGATAGGAAGGTAGAAGATTAGGAAGAAGGCAATGTGACTGGCCTATAGCAGTGGTAGAGGACGGTGACAGAGAGAGAGGCAAGGACCAGATCAAGCAGGGCCTTAGGGTCAGCCTTGAGGACTTTGGGTTTTATTTTAATTACAATGGGGAATTATCAGAAGGTTTTTAGTCAGTACATGATTTAAATTCTATATGCCATCATGCTGGTTGGTGATTGAAAAATCGATTGAAAGAGGCAAGAGAAAAAAAGCAGAGATTACTCAGTAAACTGAGGCCATAGTGTTGTAGCCGCCAGCCCCTGAAAGAACACGGACCACCAGAAATCAGTGAGTTATAGGAAACACACTCTTCATTCAGCCAGCTGGCTCTGCCAGGGGTACGCAGACCCCAAATTAAGCAGCCCCGAAATGTAGAGGTACAGGGTTTTTAAGCCCTAAATCCCATTCCTCATTCTGTCTTAACACAAAAGTCTATTTTTCTTCTGTTTACTAACTGTCAACCCACAGGTCGGTTGTGCAAGCGGGGGTACAGAAGCAGAAAGCTTATTGTTAGAATGTTATGTTCCCATGGGCGATAGCCTATGTTCCCATGGGTGATAGCCAAGCAGTAATTTTCCAGCCAGCACAATAGTCCAGGTGAAAGATGATGATAGCTTTGATTAGGAGCCTTGACAGTGGAGATGGTGAAGAGTTTGGATTCAAGGTACAGTCTCAAAGTGGAACCAACAGCGATTGCTGCTGGGCTGGCCTAGGGTTGGAGAGTGGCAGAGGGGATTAGGAATCGAATGTAAACTGGTGTGACTGGAGTGTTAGGAAGTCCTGAGAGGCAAGGCTAGGTAAAGAAAGGCCAGTAGTGACAAACTGTGGAACCACGTGAACCATGTCAAGGGTTGTTTACTCAGCCTAAATGCAAAGAGAGTGTGCGAAATAATATTTTAAGCTGGCAGGTGGTGGGATTTATGTTTTAGAAAAATCACTCTGGCTATAGTTTGGGGAATTGATCAGGTGAGGAAAAGAATGGGTGCAGAAAGATTTCTGAGCTAGGCTGGGTGAGAGGTTACGTTGGGTCGGACTTGGTTGGTGGCAGTGAGAATGGAAAGAAGTGGATGAACCTGAGAGATATTTAGACGGTAGTGACGGGAGAGTGTGAGGACTGAATATGGGCTGAGTGAGGAAGAGCGGGGAGCCCAAAGTGACTCCTAAGAATCGAGCTCGGATAATTGTGGAGGGCACTGCATTTCATTGAGATGAACAATGCTAGAAGAGGCCTGTTTGGGGGAGAGAAAGAGGATGTTTTCTTTTGAGCAAGTTGAGTTTGATGCGCCTTTGAGACATCCAGTTGGAGACTTGTAGTAGAGATGGTGCGAGAGAGTGCCTTTAGCGTTAGAGATACACAGTTCGAGTAATCTACCTACAGGTGGCCACCGACGAGATTGCTTAGGAACTTTAAGGATTGCCATCATTCTAAGTAGAGGAAGCTGAGCCTGCAAAGGAGACAGTAAGTAAGAGCTTTAAAGGGGTAGGAGGCAAACCTGGGGAAGGTAATATTGTGGAAGTCACAAGAATGGGAGGGAGTGATCAGCCATGTCCACATCTGGAGATGTTGAAAGGCATATAAGATGAAGACTGAGGCCTGTCCGTCCAACTCTAGCACTGTTAGTGACCTCAGAGACCTATTTCAATAGCATGATGGGCTGGAGGCCAGACTGGATTGAGATGTGAACAGGGTGTAAAGAAATGAAGACAGTGAGCAAAATAACCCTTTTGAAAAGTTTGCCTGTGAAGAAGAGGAGAGGTATGGGGAGGCAGTGAATGTGGCATGTGAAATCGAGGAAGATTTTATTTATTTTTTTAAAATGGTTTTCAAATAGGAAGAATTCAGATAAGAGCGAGGAGTTGAATATTAGCGAACGGAGATAATTGATGGTGAAAAGTTCTTGAGACTGAGGAAGTGGATAGGGTCCAAAGCAGAAATAAATGAATGAGTCTTTAGATAAGATAAATGAGACCTTTTCTATTTTATCAGAGCAGATAAGGATTTTCTTTTTGAGAGCTGTAAAATAAGGAAGTTCTAATCTAAGGCTTCTATTATCAAGTAAGAAGAGAAGTGGGGGCATCTGCTAAAAGAGAGGTAGGACGTAAGCAGGTCATAGATTTGGGGAGCTGGAGAAAGTTTGACAAGGTCATTGCAGAGAATGGGAAAGTGAGTCTATCAGAAAAAAGTAATAGGATTTCCAGACAGCCTGGGGGTCTGTTTGAAGTTGCTGATTATGATGGAGTGGTCTGCTCAAATCTATGACTTTCCTGCAGGGCTAGGTTACCTAGGTTTGAAGAATGGTTGGCCAAAATGGGAGTGGCCAAACTAGCCAACTGGAAAGATGGGTATTGTGGCCAGGAGGTAGGCAGATTACATTTTGCTTCTGGAGGTAGTAAGATCATGGGTGCTTATATTGCCCAAGGTGTGACCGTGGGCCTGGATGGCTGAGGTAATCAAGAGAATGAGAAACCAAGGGGTTGTGTGTATCTTCCCAGGTAATTGTTCGAGTCATTCAGAATTAGGGTGGCCACATAACTTCTTGTTGAGTCTGGGTCATTTGAGAGCACGCAAATGTTCCAGACAAACAGAATGATGACAAAATTTAATATCACCTTAAAAAAAGATTAAGAGTCAGGTGTCAGGGTTTTGAAATGAGAGACCTTTTTTGAGTTTTCGTCTCGTTTTTTTTGAAATGAGAATTTGTTTCTGGTAAAGACCCTGAAGTGGTATTGCTGGATCATTTGGCGGTTCTATTTAAATTTTTTGAGGAATCACCATACTGTTTTCCACAGTGTTCGCACCAATTCACATTCTCAGCGACAGTGGACAAAGGTCTCCTTTTCTCCACGTCCTCAGTAACATTTGTTACATCTCGTCTTTTTGATAATAACCATTCCAGCAGGTGTGAGATGTTATATTATTGTTTCGATTTGCATTTCCCTGATGATTAATGACGTTGAGCATCTTTTCATATAACTGTTAGCCATCTGTATGTCTTTCTTTGAAAAACTGTCTATTCAAATCTACTGCCCATTTTTAAATTGAATTTTTTGTTTTTTGTTTTGTTATTGAGTGTATGAGTTCTTTACATATTTTGAGTATTAACCCCTTATCAGATATATGATTTGCAAATATTTTCTCCCATTCAGTAGGTTGCCTTTCATTTTGTTGATGGTTTCCTTTGCTGTGCAGAGGTTTTTAGTTTGATGTAATTCCACTAACTGATTTTTGCTTTTGTTGTTTTTGCTTTTGGTGTCTGATTCAAAAAATCATCAACAAGATCTACGTCAATGAGCTTACCACCTGTATTTTCTTCTAGGAGTTTTATGATTTCAGGTCTTACTGTTGTGGCACGAATGATTCTGAGACCCATGGAGCCAATTGAGATTAATTATGAGTCTTTATTAGCTGGCCGGTGACTGACTCTACCACGCAGGGATAGAGATCAGCCCCGGGGTTTGAGAGTGAGGCAGTTATAAAGCCTAGAACAAGCAAGCAGATTACAGAAGCAGAAGTTGGCCATTAGCACAATACATCACCTAGTACCACACCCTGGTTAACAAGTAAGTGGATTACAGAAGCAGCCATTGGCCATCTTCATATCTTATACAATACACCTCCTAAACCACACCCAAGCAAGTAGGACAACTTCTGGTATCTAAAGATATTTCTTCCCTGTAGCTGACTTAGCTAGTTGGCTCACTTGAAAATTTTCCACCCTTAACATTACATTCAAGTCATTAATCCATTTCAAGTTAATTTCTGTGTATGGTGTAAGAAAGTGGTCCAGTTTCATTCTTTTGCATATGGTTGTCCAGTTTTCTCCAAACCATTTATTGAAGAAACCATCTTTTCTCCATTGTATATTTTTGTTCCTTTGTTATAAATTGATTGTTTGCAAACCCAGATATGGGTTTATTTCTTGGCTTTCTATTCTGTTCCATTGATATATTTGTCTGTTTTTATGCCAATACCGTACTATTTTGATTACTATACCTTTGTTATATAGTTTGAAATCGGGGAGCATGATGCCTCATGAGAAAAGATGTTGTGTTTTGTGTTGGTTTTTTTTTTTTTTAATAAAAAGATGAGCAACTAATGGTCTGCAAGTAGCAATGGGGAGCATGGAGAACAGCAAACTCACCTCCTAAACTCTGTCTTCCTGGAGTATGAAGGAATAAAACTACTTTCTCTTTGAGAAAGCTGCAGTGGGAATCATGTCCTCGGTTAAAGCACCGGAGTAGAGGAACACTTCAGAAATAGCTTCAGGATACAGGAGTGGCAGCGAAAAGGTCTGAGAGATGGCAAAGACAATGGCAGAATGAATCACAGACAAGGAAGAACACAATATCATGGGATGATAATGTGGGAGAAAATTCCCCAGGTGGCTTCTTTTTTTGCAGAGGGACTAATGAAGCCGTCTTCCGGGAACATATCTGCAGAGGATGCTGGCTAGTGGCTAGAGAATGTGGGCTATGGGACTGCAGAGAAACTGGGTTTAAATTGAGTTTGATTTTAACTGGCATGTCCCACATGTATTTTAACTGGCATGTCCAACATGTATTTTGGCCCATTTCTTCCCGGCTAAAGGGCGCTTTCTCCTTCTGGCAAGAGACCTGAGCTGATCTGTATCAAGTATCCTTCTACCTTTTTGTGGGAGGGCGGTATTTTTTTTCTTTTGTTTAGTATTTTTATAAAGTTTTGCCCATTTATTTCATTTGGCTTGTCCTTAATTGTAGGGAGTATTTATTTCTAATTTAAAGAGATCACTTTAATGCCATCTGTAGCACACTATATTTTGTAAAGACAGTGGCAACCAGCTCCCCCTCCCCAGAAAGAGGTAGAGTCCATTTCTCTCCCTCTCCTTTGAATCTGGGCAGGCTCTTTGCACTCGACTGGCTCTTTTAGCCCCAAGCAGTCACCAAGCAGAGTACTCCTACAGAGAGAGAGGCCACGTGGAGCGGCACTGAGGCATCAGACATGAGGTGAATTTGCCATCTTGGACCCCAGCACTACCAAGCTTCAGAAGACTTCAGCCCCAGCTCTTATCTAAATGCAAATGCGGGAGAGACCGGGAGAACCACTTAGCTGAGCCGAATGAACCCACAGAGTCCTCAGAGACAATAATAAATCGCGATATTAAGCCTCTAAAGTTTGGTTTGTTCACAGATAGACTCAAGACACCATCTTGGGTACCTCGGCTTCTCATTTTTTTGTCTTGTGCTTTAACTCTTAAGATACAAACTGTCAATAAAAAATAACTCTGCTTATGAAGTCTATTTCAATCATAACATGCATATGTAATTAGTATACTGTAATTATATGTTATATATATAGTGTATTTATTTCCTCTTGCCTCCTAACAAAATTCTCCCTGGCTTTTGTTCTCAGCCATCCCCTTCCTGCTCCGCGCCCCAGCCATACTCAGAGGGAGAAGTACCAGAAAGGCAGGGGCGGAAGAACAGCAGCAGGAGGAGGAGGATGGGAAAGAAAAGAGAGAGCTCGAGAAGACTTGCCAGAGGATTTTCGGTGGGGAGCTGAGAGCAGAGCAAGGAGAAAGATGTTTTGGAGGCAACTGCAAGATATGAGAGAGGTAGAGAGTGAGAAGAAAGGGCAGAGGGCGGGGGGAGCGGGATTTTAAGACTTGGTTTAAAATTAAACTTGGCTGATGGTTTCTTTGCATTGACACTGTGCAGAGGCTATGCCCATGGGAACCTTGTGTTAGTCAGGTTACTTAATAAGCATTAACATCTGTGAAATACTAAGATACATTTGCATATACTGTATCGCCCCAGGGCATGCAGTCTGTAAAGCAGTTGTCATTGCTACCTAATATCATTGACCAAAAGCACAAAAGGAACAGGAATTGTTTGATCTGCAAGGAACAAAATCCATTCAAAGTGGCTCAAGCCAAAAGAAGATCTTGAAGGAAAGCTCTGATAGCTCAATGAACTTAGACAGGAAGTACAGATGGGCTTTTCAAACTAGAGGACCACCAGGAAGTGTCTCCTTCTCTCTTTTGCTATTCTTCTCAAATTTTTTTTTATCGTGGTAAAATATACATGATATGAAATGTATCATCTTAGCCGTTTTTATGTGTACAGTGCAGTGGCAGTAGATGTATTTATAATGTTGTCTAACTATCACCACTACCCATATCCATAGCTCTTTTCATCTTGTAAAACAAACTCCACACCCATTGACCACTAACTCCCCATTCTCCCCTCTCCCAGCCCCTGGCAACCACCGTTCTGCTTTACATTGCTATGATTTTGACTAAATATCTCATATAAGTGGAATCAATCATACAATATTTGTCTTTTTGAAACCGGCTTTTTTTCACTTAGCATAATGACCTTCAGATTCATCAGGTTGTAGCTTAAGTCAGAATTTCCTTTCTTTTTAAGGCTGAACAATATCGCATTGCATGCATATACGCATTTTGCTTATCCTTTCTTTCATCAGTGGACACTTGGACTGCTTCCACATTTTAGCTATTGTGAATAATGCTATGAACATGGGTGTACAAATACCTCTTTGTGCTCTTGCTTTCAATTCTTTTCCATATAAACCCAGAAGTAAAATTGCTGGACCATATGGTAATTCTACTTTTAATTTTTTGAGAAACTGCCCTACTGTTTTCCACAGTGGCTGTACCATTGTACATTCTCATCAACAGTTCCCAAGGGGTCCAATTTCTCCACATGCTCACCAACACTTGTTACTTTCTGTTTTTGTTTTTTGTTAATAGCCATCTTAGTGGGAACGAGGTGGCATCTCACTGTGGATTTGATTTGTATTTCTCTGATGATCAGCATTTTATTCTCTTCTTTGGAGAAATATTTATTAAGTCCTTGCCCATTTTTAAAAATTTGTTGGTTTTCTTACTGTTGAATTTTAGGCGTTCTCTATATATTCTAGATATCAATTCCTTAGCAGATATATGATTTTTAAATATTTTCTCCTATTCTGTGGGCTGCCTTTTTACTTTGTGAATGTTATCTTTTCATGCACAAAGTTTTAAAATTTTTGTGAAGTCCAATGCATCTATTTTTTCTTTGGTTGCTTGCTCTCTTGGTGTCAGAGCTAAGAAACCATTGCCAAATCCAATGTCGTGAAGTTTTGCTCTATGCTTTCTTCTAAAGTTTCATAGTTTTAGGTCTTACATTTAAATCTTTGATCCATCTTGAGTTAATTTTTTTGAAAAGACTGTCCTTTCCCCATTGGATGGTCTTGGCACGCGTGTCCGAAATCATTTGACTGTATATGTGAGGGTTTATTTCTGGACTCTCTATTCTATTCCATTGGTTTATACGTTAGTCTTTATGCCAGTACTATACTTTTTTTTGATTACTGTAGCTTGGTAGTAAGTTTTGAAGTCAAGAAGTGTGGATATTCCAGCTTTGTTCTTCCTTTTGAAAATTGTTTTGACTATTCAGGGCCTTGTGGGATTCTATACAAATTTTAGGATAGGGTTTTCTATTTCTGCAAAGAGGATCATTGGGATTTTGACAGGGATTGCATTGAATTTGTAGATTGCTTTGAGTAGTACCGACATCTTAACAATATTAAGTCTTCCAATCCATGAACATGGGATATGTTCCCATTGACTTATGTTTTCTTTAATTCCTTTAAACAATGTTTTATAGTTTTCATTGTACAAGTCTTTCACTTCCTTGGTGAAATAATTTCTAAATACTTTATTCTTTTTGATGCCATTGTAAATGGAATCATTTTCATAATTTCCTTTTCAGATTTTTTCGTTGTTAGTGTATAGACATGCAACTGATTTTTGCATGTTGACTTTGTATCCTGCTACTTCGCTGAATTCATTTATTTGCTCTAACTATTTGTGTGTGTGTGTGTGTGTGTGTGTGTGTGTGTGTGTGTGTGTGAGAGAGGAATCTTTAGGGTTCTCTACATATAAGTTCATGTCATCTGCAAACAGAGATAATTTTACTTCTTCATTTCCAATATGGATGTGTTTTCCTTGCCTAATTGTTCTGGCTCAAACTTCTGGTACACTGTTGAACAGAGGTGGTGAGAGTGCACACTCTGACTCTTGTCTTGTTCTCGATCTTGGAGAATAAGCTTTCCGGCTTTTATCATTGACAATAAAGTTTGCTGTGGGTTTTTCATGTACGGCTTTTATTATGTTGAGATAATTACCTTCTATTCCTAATTTTTTGAGAGTTTTTATCATGATAGGATACTGAATTTTATCAAATGCATCAATTGAGATGATCATGTGATCCCCCCTTCATTCTGTTAATAAGGTATATTACATAAATTAGTTCTCATATGTTGAACCACCCTTGCATTTCAGAAATAAATGCCACTTGGTCATTGTGTTTAATGTTTGCTAGTGTTTTATTGAGGATTTCATCACTCTTTTGTGCTGGTATGATTTATACATAGTATTCTCTGCCCAACTGCTTCTTTCTCCTTTTTCTCAAAATCAGCTTTCTTTGCTCTGTTTCAAACACAGCCACTGCCTTAGATCAGATCTGGAATCTAGACTCCGACATAGAGATTTCTGTGCAGAAAGATCATTGGGAATGATCTCAAGAGCAATGCCTGTAAAGGAGTGAGGGAAGAAATATTGGGAGGGAGAAGTTTAACTGTGGTGTGTAAACAACAGAGGCTTTAGCCAATTCTGCAGAGAGCTCTCCGCAAGGGCAGCAGGACCTCCAAATTCCCCATATTGACCTGTTATTGGATACTTCTGTTCCTGGGTGCTAGAGAGGGACTCAGTTATGAGCAGTCAGCAGCTGCCACTCTGGCAGAGGGGACGTTGAGCTTTGGGCATCCACTTCAGGTACCCAGTCCAGACCGACCTCGTGTCATCTCAAACATCAACTGAGACTTAAGAGAATCCCTATGTTTTACTTCCAAATTCCCAGGAGTCAGGATCTGGTTGGCCATATTTGATTAGGTATCTTTCTCCTGTTCCTAGCAGCTCTGGCTTTGGAAGTGAGGTCATGAGGCATATTATCTTCTGGATATTAACTGTTTGCTAATAGCTAGTTGGCAAAATAGTTATAGTTTGTGATTCTAAATGTAAATCAGCAAAGATTTGGTAATCAGTCTCTATAGCAGATATTGTTTGACTAAGATTTTTGTTAAAGAGAAGTTATGTTTTGTTGAATCAGTAGCAAACTTTCAGATAAATATGATTCCAAAAGTCAGAATGTTTATGCATGTAGGAAAGTGATGGAGAAGTCATGTAAAAATAAAAAATCAAACCCACATTGATCTAGAAGACAGACTGAATAGTTACCTTTTAACAGCACTTTTGTTTTATCATCTTAACAGTTTTGCCTTTTCCAGCATGTCGTATAAATGGAATCATAAAGTATGTAGCCTTTTCGGATTGGCCTCATTCGCTTACCAGTATGCGTTTAAGATTTATCCATGTCTTTGTGTGGCTTCATACCTCTTTCCTTTTTATCACTGAATAGTATTCTTTTGAGTAAATACAGTGCAATTTGTTTATCTAGTCACCAAAGAAATTTGGATGGTTCTAGTTTTTGGCAATTATGGATAAGGCCTCTATAAACATTCACATGCAGGATTTTGTGTGGATATAAATTTTCAAGTCAGTTAGATAAATTTTTAAGAGTATGATTGCTGGATCATATAAGACTGTGTTTAGCTTTGTACGAAACTGTCAAACTGTCCTCCAAAGTGACCTACCATTTCGTATACCCATTAACAATAAATGAGAGCTCTGCTGCTCTGCATCTTCACCGGCAACTGATGTTGTCAATTTTTGAAACTTTAGTCATTTTAATAGGTATGTAGTTGTATCTCATTGTCATTTTGATTTGCATTTCCCCAGTGACAAATGATGTTGAGCATTTCTTAATATGCTTATTTATTATCGGATGTCTTCTTTGGCGAGGTGTTCTTTTAGATCTTTTGCCCACTTTCTTTGGCTTTATCGTATTGTTAAGTTGTAAGCGTTCTTTACTTATTTTGAGAATACTAAATTTTTACTATCCAATTCCTGCTCACTCAGTATCCACCCTAGCTAGGCCTAAAAAACCTCTTCTCTCACCCCCGTTGCCTTTCATGGAGTGGTAGCCAATGGCAGCTACCATCAGTCAGCTTGTGTTTAAAAGTCCAAATTTGGAGAATGGTAGTTTAGGGCTGTCAATGCAAAGTGTGTGAAAGTACAGGCTACAAAATCAGTATGTAAAATATTTTCTCTATTAAGAAAGGGTCACCTGTTTCATCCAGTGTGATTCTCAACCCTGGGTGCACAGTAGAACCACCAGGGGAGCCGTAAAAATACTGATGTCTTGGTCAAAATCTTAAAATAATTGTTGATATCAAAACTTCTCTGCTGACTAAAACCATTTGGGACACCACTACATACCCACCAGAATGGCTAAAATTAAAAAGATCGATCATACCGGGTGTTGGCAAGGGTGTGGAGGAGATGGAACTCTCATACAATGCGGGCAGTAGTAGAAATGGTATTACAGCTTAGAAAACAGCTCAGCTGTTTATTAAAAAGTTAAACACACTCTCACCATGACCTGACCGTTCCACAACTAGGTATCTGTCTGAGAGAAAGAAAAGCATATGTTTACCTAAAGACTTGTTACGTGACTGCTGATAGCAGCCCCATGCTGGGAACCACTCACATGTCCATCATAGGTGAATGCATTAACAAACCGTGAAATAATTATGCTGTGGAATACTACTCTGCAATAAAAAAGAATAAACTACTGACCCATGCAGCAATGTCGGTGAATCGCAAAATATTTACACCGAGTGGGAGAAGCCAGATTAAAAAAGAATCCATGTTGTGTGATCTCATCTACATAAAATTCTGGGAAATTCAAACTAATCTATAGAGAGAAAAAGCACAGGGAAGGTGAGGAAGGAGAGAAAAAGGGAGAATTATAGAAGGACACAAGGAAACTGTTAGGAATGATAAACATGTCTATTATCTTGATTTTGGTGATGGTTTCCATGGGTGTGTACTTATGTCAAAACTAATCGAATAGTACATTTTAACATGTGCGGTTTACTATACGTCAATTGTACCTCAGTAGAGCTATAAAAAATAAAGACCTTGCACCTTGGAGTGTTACTCGATTCATGTTTTCAAAAATGTAATTTTAAAAATCTATATATTAAATTTTAGTTAAAATCTTGTTCATCAACATAAGGCAAACTTTAACTATGATGTTATTAATTATAACAAATATTGATAGAGAAGAATCACTGCTTGAGATTTTCTATAACTGAACATCTTATTGTTGGAAGCCTTGATCTAAAATATAAATGAGAGAGAAAATGCAAATGTGGGAAGAAATATGAAGTCAAATACTACGATTTTTCCAGAAGCTCTGTCTACTGGATGTTACAGAGCCTTACAGGTACTGTTGGAAGGTGATGAATTAATAGGTGTGTTTTAACAGCACAGAGGGTTTTGTACCAGGACTGAACACACTGCAAAAAAGCACAGGGTTTAAGAAATGCTAGTTTTACATATTTAAAGAATTTAGAACACAAACTTACTACAGATCTTTTTCATCCAAATTAAGCTCTTTTATCTCCCTTTTTGCTAGATCTATATGACTCCTGGTAATAGAGGCCAAGACAAACTCCTCGGTCTAGCCGGTGAAATACCATTAAGAGGAAGAGAAGAATTCTTACTGCTTCCAATTTAAAATAGTTAATTTTCTGTATGTGTGTTTGCATGGCAAGATGATAACAGTTAGATTGATTAAAGTAAGAAAAAAATGTGCATTAGAATTTATTGTAATTGACCTCATTTAGTGTTTTAGAATCTCAAATTAAGATTTGGCAGATTTTATTGGGCATGGAGTCACATTTAAATGCTGGCCATAAACTGCCCAGCTGGATATAAGATCAATACAAATTATTTCCCTAAGGCATATGGATTACAGAAAAGGTCTTATTCAATAGAAGCATTTAAATTATGGTTTGCATTACATTAAATAATTTTATTTATCCTTCTTAGAAATAAAAGAGAATTCCTGCTCTTTAAAATAAATCTCAATTTCAATGACAGATACGCGTTGTAAATTTATGATATGATAGTTTGGGCTAGGCATATAATAATAATAACTATTGTTTTTTATTTTCCTTCTGTAAACATTAGCTTTTATGCTCTATGATTAATTTTTTTCACTTTTAAACAAAATAAGCAAAACAGAAACAGACTCATAGATACAGAGAACAAACTAATGGTTGCCAGATGGGAGGGGGGTTGGGAGGCTGGATGAAAAAGGTGAAGTAATTAAGAAATACAAATTGGCAAATACAAAATAGTCACAGGGATATAAAGTACAGCGTAGGTAATATAGTTAATAATCTCGTAATAGCTATGTATGGTGCCAAGTGGGTACTTGACTTATGGGGGGAATCGCTTCATAAGTTATACAAATGTCTAACCACTGTGCTGTACACCTGAAACTAATATAATATTGAATGTCAACTATAATTGAAAATTTTTTTTTCACTTTTACAACAAATCTCTTTCCTAATCGAGGTATAATTTACATACAGAGAAATGCACAGATTCTACATGTATAACTTAATGAGGTTTTCTTCCCCTTGATGGTGTTTGTTTTGATGAAGTCTAATGTCTCAGTTTTTCCTCTTATAAGTCATTTTTTGTGTCTTATCTAAAAATCTCCATCTGGTGTTATATTCTGTGATCTGAGGTCAAAGTATAAAAGAATTGATCGCTAGAAATTTTAACTTCTAATTAGAACCATGTCAAATTTTTTTCTCCACCTTTTAATTGTAATTGATCTCAAAAAAGGAATAAGAAAAACACCATATTGTTTTCCTCTCCTGGAGCCATGCTTGCAGTCAGGCAATGAGATGGTATTTGCTAAAATCACCGTTTTTGTCAACAGTTCTTTTATTTCGGTTCCCATCCTTATTTCAATTGATTCTGTTATTTTTATTAATATTTTGAAAGAAATCATACTTAATTTTTTTCCCAGAATATCTTTTATGACGATATGGTTCTTTTTCATTTGACTCTTGTGAAACTAATTCCAACGAACTTCCAAGTGCAGGCAGGGTCACAGAGTCTGTGTCCCCTGGTCCCCTTCTGCTTCTGTCTGTGGAACCTCATGTGGGTAAATGATGAAAAAAATGGGATACTATAGGTTCCCCATAATGTGCTACTTTTAATCTAAGCAGAACTTTTTCAATATTTGTTACTGAAATATTTCAATTAAAACAATTTAATTTACTTTGGAAACTAAAGGAAAGTCACTAGATAGAAGTAATATAGGGCTTATATCAGAGTGATATACTGTTACTTACATTTAAACATGCGGTTACTATAATGATTAGTTGAGATAATGTACATAAAGCAATTAAGAAGTACCCAAATAGCTGCTAAACAACCTTCCCCCACCCCAAGCAATTAAGTCTTTTCCAGAAGGAAGACCCGTTTATTTACAATACAATTTTTTCTACTTTTTTTTTTTTAAACACATCCTCTTTCCTCCAATTTTTCACTTTCTCTTGAGAATCTCTGGTTGTACTTACTCAGGGATCATAATGATGTGGAGAATTGAGCTCACAGGGACCTGCCAAGGGAGCGGAGTTGGACGGGCACAGACGCCACAAAGCATGATAGACAGTTTCCAATGCTGTATCTCAACATTTGTGTGTGTGTGTGTGTGTGTGTGTGTGTGTGTGTGTGAGACATGGTGTGTGTGTGTGTGTGTGTGTGTCTGTGAGACATGGTGTTTTTTTAACTCAGGCAATGTACTGCTTGAAGCTCATGCCTTGATTTTCCATTCCAGCTGCTGCAAATGCCGTTTCAGGAAGTATATGATACATGGATGAAGAGAGAAATAAATATCACAGGGCTAAATTATCAAGACTATTACAAAGAATGTAAATAACAAATGTATAATACAAATAAGCAGTATTTTGGTATAAATTTGCAATACAAATAAGCAGTATTTTGGTATAAATTTGCATTTGCATGAAGAGATTATTTAGTAACGAATATGATTAAACTACATTGGAGACATGTCAGAATTATATGAGTTATATGAGAACCGACATGTACGATGTCAGTTCACGTGAAACCTTATGTGAATAAGGTTTAAGGGAATAAGCCATATAAAGGCCATGTCCCAGTCTGAAGCTATCGAAAGCTTTTCACCAGCTCATGAGAAAAGAGAGTGTAGGTTCTGCTTTCTCTCCCTGTCGATGCCTGGGCCAAGTAAATGTTCCCCCTGTCCGCCTTTCAAGGGGTCACCTCTGTTATCATTCATTTCTTCACTGCTCTTGCTTACTGTTTAGCTCATTTGCCTAGATTCTGAGGCCATTTTTCTCATTATGTGAGCAATGGTGGTAGATACCAGTTCAGTGGTTATGTAGCAATGCTTTTTGCTTCTGTCTGGCAGAGTCATCTCTAAAATCTTTCACACAGTTTTACAGTCTCTTAGAGCCATTCATCTCTTGTTTTCCACTTCTTTTTCAGGAAAAGCAGGTAAAAGTCGAGGGAGAGAAACACAAAAGTTTACAGAGACCAACATGAGGACACCTCTGGTCTTTTTATGGTAGATTTATGACCTCATGACTTTTTAACATATTCTTGAAATTCTGACACATGTCAATTACAATTTTAATCAACATAAGTGTGCACGGACTCAGATGCAAGACAAAAACATCAGAATGAATTAAATTCTTCACAGTAAATGAATCAAAATTAAGTATTTAGCCAAATGATTGTTGGGTTTTGCAGTACTAATAAATAACACCTGTCTCTTCTTCTCTTGAATTCTGAACACACTGAAGGATAAGAGTAGGAATCTGCCAATGGAGTCAAGAAGAACAATTTTGTGATTGGTAAGTCTGAACTGGATAATTAGACTTGATTTGGGGCAAGATCAACTTCCTAATATTTTCCACAGAAATGAACTCACCTGGTACCAGGCTGAGCAGCTGCTGGTGGTTTTCAGTCTGGCTACACATTCAGATCACCTGGGGATCTTTTCAAAAACACCAGATACTCAGACCCCTTACCCTCAGACCAATTGAATCACGGGGGAAGAGTTTGAGTATCAGTATTTTTGAAAAGCTCCCCCAAAGATCTTCAGTGAATATTGAGACCTCTGGAGGGTTGAGGAACATTGAGCTTGTTAATTAAAAGGGTAGAGTGGGAAGGAGGGAGCAGAACACAGCCCACCTCAGGGCAGACAAGCCTGACAGTGGGAAAGGGGATGTGACAGTGACATCCTCTCAATAGAGAAATGAGTGAAGAAATGAATCTGGCTCGATGCCTTTTGTTAATTTTGGGAAAATC
>NW_011888961.1:461622-468616 GCF_000151845.1 Pteropus vampyrus
TTTCTCTGTCTTAACTTATTTCACTTAGCATAATGCCTTCAAGATTCATCCATATTGTCCCAAAGGGCAGGATTTCTTTATCATGAATGAATAGTGTTCCATTATATATAATAATATTCCATTGTATATAATTCCAACATATATACATTTTCTTTATCCATTCATCCATCAGTGGACACTTAGGTTGTTTCCATGTCTTGGCTATTGTGAATAATGCTACAGTGAACATGGGAGTGTAGATATCTCCTCAACATAGTGATTTCATTTCCTTCAAATATATACCCAGAATTGGAATTGCTATATCATAGGGTAGTTCTAGTTTTAATTTTTTGAGAAACCTCCATATTGTTTTCCGTACTGGCTGCACCAATTTACATTCCCACCAACAGTGCAAAAGTTTCCCTTTTCTCCACACTCCTCACCAGCACTTGTTATCTCTTGCCTTTTTCATAATAGCCATTCTAACAGGTGTGAAGTGATATCTCATTGTGGTTTTGATTTGTATTTCCCTGGTGATTAGTGTTACTGACTTTTTCATGTACTTGTTGGCCCCTTGTATGTCTTCTTTGGAAAAAAATCTCTACTCAAGTTTTCTGCTCAGTATTAAACTGAATTGTTTGTTATTTTGCTATTTGTGTAAGTTCTTTATATATTTTGATATTAACCGCTCATCACATATGTGGTTTGAAAATGTTTTCTCTGATTTCTTAAGTTGCCTTTTCATTTTGTTGATGGTTTCTTTTGCTGTGCAGAAGCCTTTGAGTGTGATGTGGTCTCATTTGTTGATTTTTGCTTTTGTTGCTTGTGCTTTTTTTTGGTGTCCATATCCAAAAATTTATTGCCAAGAGCAATGTCAAGGACTTTTTCCCCTATGTTTTCTACTAGGAGTTTTATGGTTTAAGCTCTTACATTTAAGTGCTTAATGCATTTATTTTTGCGAGCGGTATTTTTGCGAGATAGAGGTCTAATTTCATTCTTTTGCCCGTGAATATCTGGTTTTCCTAACACTGTTTATTGAAGACACTATCCTTTCCTCATTGAGTATTCTTGGCTACCATGTCAAATATTAGTTTCTCATATATGCATGGGCTTATTTCTGGGGTTTCTATTCTGTTCCTTGATCTACGTGTCTGCTTATGCTAGTATCATACTGTTTTGAAATACCACAGCTTCATAATATAGTTGAAATCAGGAATATTAACCTGTAAGTTTCTTTTTCTTGGAGTGTCCCTATCTGGCTTTGGTATGAGGGTAATTTTGGCCTCATAAAATGAGTTTGGGAGTGTTGCCTCTCTTTCAATTTTTTGTAGAGCTTGAGGAGAATTGATATCAATTCTTTTATAATTATTTGGTATAATTCACTCATGAACCTATCTGACTGTGGGCTTTTCGTTTTGGGGAGATTTTTAGTTACTGATTTACTCTCCCTCCTTATTATTGGTCTGTTCAGATTTTCTACTTCTTCATGATTCAGTCTTGGTAGATTGTATGTTCCCAGGAATTTTCCATTTTTTTTTTCTAGGTTGTCCAATTCGTGGGCATATAATTGTTCATCATAGTGTCTTATGACCCTTTGTATTTCTGTGGTATAAGTTGCAATGTCTCCATATTCACTTAAGACGTTAATTATTTGAGTCCTCTCTCTTTTTTTTATAAGTCTAGCTAAAGGTTTATCAATTTTCTTTATCTTTTTTAAATAAACAAGTCTAGTTTCATTGATCTTTTTATTGTTTTTCTATTCTCTATTTCTGTTCTGATTTTTGTTATCTCCTACCTTCTGCTAACTTTGAACTTAGTTTATCTGGTTTTTCTAATTCTTTGAGGTATAAAGTTAGATTGTTTATTTGAGATTTTTCTTTTTCTTAATGTAGACATTTATTGCTATAAATTTTCCTCTTAGAACTGCTTTTGCTGTATTCCATAAGTTTTGGTGCATTATGTTTCTGTTTTCATTGTCTCAGTAAATATTTTGGTTTCCCTTTTGCTTTATTTTTTTTTATGAATTGGCTGTTTAGGAGCATGTTGCTTAATTTCCACATATCTATGAATTTCCCAGTTTTCATCTGTTATTGATTTCCAGTTCCATACCACTATGGTCAGAAAAGATAATTACAATCTCTTTGGTAAGAGAAGACTTTCACTTGGAGATGGGCGGGGCGGGGGGGAGTTTTCTGTGACCTTAAGTTTAGTGGTATGGGTTACCAAGTTCAGAGATGTGTGGTGACACTGGGCTAGGGGGGTGTGGTGGCCTGTTGGATCAGGCTGTTAGGTTCCACTGCACTGAAAACAGTGTAGTGCTTGCTGAGCACTGCGGGGGGAGCAGGAGGAGACCCACAAAGACTGCAAAGGTTGTTGGGGTCCTCAGCAGTGCCTCCAGATCCAGTGGCTAGGGACCAGAGCAAGCAGAAGTAGCGCTAGACCTGGTAGTGTGAAGGCACTGGGCTGCAGGAGCCAATTGCAGATGTCTATGGGGTGAAATTTAGTGAAATCTGCAAGGAGTTTGAACTAGCTGTGTTGGCTCTTGGTTTCTTCAGTGATGAAAGCTGCTAGGTTTATCCCAGTGCAGGTCACTGAGAAACCGTGATCACTCCTGTTGTGTGGCTGCTTTTGGTAAACCTTGCTTTTCTTCTTGTTCCTAGCTGGCCTCTGGGTGGAGTGAAACTGAAGTGGGACCTTCGTGCAGTGACCTGAAAGGCTGGGGAAGGTGGTCATCTCCCTCTTCCTCTCCCTGTGAGGGAAACCTTTCTAACTGGGGAATTTCCTCTTGGCACTCAGCAATGCCAGCTTGGGGGATGGGATGATGTAAGCAAATGAAGTTGTCTTCTTTCCCTTTTTGTGTGGCCGTTCTCGAGATTTTTGTTTCATTATGTTACTAAAGTTTCTCATGTGGACTTCAGAGCTTTCCCAGAGCTCTTTTGTTCATGGATAGCTGTGTAATTGTTGACTGTTGTTAGGGGACAGAGGCTAGGGTCCCTTACTCTGCCATGTTGGTTACATCACTCTCCCTGATAGATGTTGACATATATGTAATATATACTGTCATGTGCCACTTAACTACAGAAATATGTTCTGAGAAATGCATAGTTAGGTGATTTCATTATTGTGTGAAATCATAGAATGTGCTTACACAAACCTAGATGGTATATAGCCTACTATACT
Organism: Pteropus vampyrus; assembly: GCF_000151845.1. Taxonomy (NCBI): domain Eukaryota; kingdom Metazoa; phylum Chordata; class Mammalia; order Chiroptera; family Pteropodidae; genus Pteropus; species Pteropus vampyrus. The sequence continues at coordinate 464,782 of NW_011888961.1, forward strand.
ACCCAGGGCATATGGTACAGCCTACTGCTCCTAGGCTACAAGCCTGTACAGCATAGTACTGTACAAAACAACACAAAATTAAATCAAGCACAAGAGAAAACGATGCAATCAAGAGATATGGTAAACTCAAAATGTACGAGGCTGCTGCTGGTGTAACACAGCATAAATTTTTTTTAATAAATCAAAAGAGTACACTCTAAAATAATGATAAAAGGTATATATAGTAAATACATAAATCAGTGATATAGCTATTATCATCAGCAAGTATTATGTACTGTACATAATTGTATGTGCTATACTTTTATATAACTGGTGCAGCATGTTGGTTTACACCAGCATCACCATACGCATGTGAGTAATGCATTGCACTACAATGTTACAATGGCTGCGATGTCACTAGGTGATAGGAATTTTCAGCTTCATTAATATCTTATGGGACCACCATTGTATGTATGGTCTGTCATTGACCGAAACGTCAGTATTCAGTACATGACTGTACACACACACATTATAATATGGAAACAACAACAACAAGCACCCATAAAGCTGGATCCCTTTCTCATACTATATTCAGAAATAGTAAAGATTTCGTATTAGAAAACAATAAACAAGTAGAATAAAATTTTGGAGAGCAAATTTTGGAATAGGGAAATCCTCCAAACAGACTAAGAAACCTAGTAATCAGAGAGACAGATATGTCTTTCTACATATCTATATATATGAATTCATGGCGAAAATAATTATACACTAAATAAAAAGGCAGACTGGAAAATCTATTTCCAATGGATATGACAGACAAACTGTTAATTTCCTTAATAATAGTTTCTCTGAATAAGAAATAGAAAACATAAAAAGAAAGAAAGGGCAAAACCTTCCTTCAGCATTACCTTCCTTCCTTCCTTCCTTCCTTCCTTCCTTCCTTCCTTCCTTCCTTCCTTCCTTCCTTCCTTCCTTCCTTCCTTCCTTCCCTCCTCCTTCCTTCCTTCCTTCCTTTCGTTCTTTTGTTCTTATTTTTCTTTCTTGATTTCATAAGCAAGCCATTTATTTATGAATAACAGCCTGTGTTTCATCAGATTAGTCACTCTCTGGAGAAGAGCCTAAGTGAAAATATACACACACAAATGCACACACCCTGCCCACGCACAGGTACACAAATAAACACATAAAAAAGTTGTGATCCCATTAGCCTTCTCCTCTAAAGGCCATGCTTAGCTGCCAAGTTAGCATATTCTCTCTTATGGTTAATGCGATTTTGTGAATATATTTGGAAACCACAGGCTAAGTGGCATTGTGTCTTAAGCTATGCTTATGTTGGAATTGAAAAACACATAGTTTTTATATCAAACTCTAGTACTTTTGATTTTCAGAAGTATCTATTAAATTTTTATGTTCTAAATTCATAAGTAGTTTAAGGTTTTTGTATATGCAAATAAGTGAAGAGTTTAAGACTTCATGTTGGTGTATAGGTAGAATGCTTGGGAGACTTAGGATTTCGTTAAGTTTCCAAAATAAGAAGTCATGTTATTAAAATTGCCATTTTAAATTCAACACATAGCCTTTTCACAGTGCTCCAGTTGAAAGAAAAGATAGCGGACAGTTATGTGGGAAACATCATTATTGTCCCCACTGTTACAGGAAAAAATGGCGTCCCATTTAAGGATGCACTAGCACTACAACCGGAGCTGGCAAAGGGGCAGAATGTGTTGAGATGCTAAAGAGCCAGCACACAGGTGTTGCTGATTAGTGGCAGAAACTCACAGAACAGCAAATGTTGGTTAGCCAGCAGGGAGCTACTCTAGACCAGCCAAAGAATATATAGGAAAAAAACAAGTCTGATCGGGGTGGTGTACTTTTTGATACTTTGAAGCAAATGTCATTCCGTAGCTTGCAGGAGGACATCCAGCATTATCTTGAAACTCATCTTCAGAGACTACAGAACCATGCGAGAAATCATCCCTAGAAGTCGTAATCTCCTCAGAAAGATGATGCAAAAGTGACTAATATTGAGGAAACTCCCTTGACTGTGGCCTTTGTGAAAGTGATGAATTTTGCAATTTTTAAGAAACTATCACAGTGTGAAAAACGCGCTCTATGCCCTGCTGTTTTTTTCCCAATATCTGAATGTTCCACAAACATGCTTCAGATTTGTTAGATGAAATATTATAATTAGTGATTTAAAAATACACCTATAAAGCACTGAGCTGAATTCCCTAAAATGGTGAGGCGATTATGACTTTTAAGTTCAATTTTACTTGGGTAAAGGTAAATATGTTAGTGTAAAATATTTCAGATTAATTTTTAAATGGCACATAATGAGCAACCAGAAAAATTTTGTCAAAATATACTGGTAAAGTTACTGTAATCTAAATAACCTCTTATGTACAGATTTGCAAACAGAATATATCTAAGCTCAGTATTTCCAGTTCAAAATTTCTTTATCTTTCTATAATCTAATGAGAAAAGTATGTAATTTCCTCAAAGTAAGATGACCAAATCAACATTACAGTGTCCTTATACTGTTTCTGTTTTTGTGACTCACAATGTGATTATTATACTTTTCAGTATAGGGATGAATGCATTGATTCTTTAAATATATGTGAAAGGGTAAAATGCTGAATACCCCAGGTAATCTATAAAGTGTCTATTTTTCATAACAATGCAAGAAAGGATAATGATAGGCCCAGATTTGATCACTTGAGGCTTTTTCAAACATATATACACTTTCATAAACTCAAACACACAGGCCGTTAATTCTTGCTCAGTTGCATATGAATCAGTACATTTCTGGACTTTCGCAGGGAAATTCTAGTTCTAAATTGCCTTCTTTTTATTTCTCAGCATTCTTTTGGGAATTCCTCAATGTCTGCCTGTGAGTTCTTAGGAAACACAAAGATATTTTAATAGTTACCAAAGCAGGATGTAATTTAGAAGGGAAATTAGATGCAAAGGAATTAATGCCTTTGAAATCCAAAATAACTTGAGTTAGACTGGGTTTCCTGGATGCTTCCTTTAATTAATACAAGTAACTGACTCTGCTCAAAAAATGTTAGGTCGAGTTCTCTGATTGAGCAGGAACTCCCTCATGGCTGATGGCAGGAATTCACCATCTGGCTTAAATTCGATTTCATTTTCTCCCCGAGGCCAAGTCCATTTTCCAGTGATAGAAAAGAAGAGCGAAAGCGTGTGGTCCCTGAGAATCTCCCTTCGTGGGATGAGCTCACTGAGCTGATGGAAGTGACTCAGGGAGCTCCTGCTTTCCCCTCACGCTTCAGAGCCACGAGTAGGGGCCTCTGCCTTTTTATTATTCCTCCCCAGAATTAGTTGCTAGGAAGAAAGGAGATGATTCAAGGGGGAAGATTGCAAATGTGAGGGAAGAGTGAATATTTTGATTAACGATGAGAAAGCTGGGAGAGGACTTGATAACCATCTTAAGTTCATGAAAATTTTTAATGAGATGTGGATTGGAAAAGTTGTCGATTGAAGATGGAAGCCTGAAGATGTGAGTCTAGGCTAACTGAAGCCTTGAGGTTCCTATGGTACTTGTCCCTTTATCAACAAATGACCTGGGAGTTACCTGACTATGCGAGTCCTCTCTGGGAGTGCACAGCTATTATTGTTTAAGCCTGTCACTCGATTAGGTTAGGTTGCCCAGTGGGCCATGTCTGCAGCTTTTGGAGTCCTTCTTGACTTGGAAGTGTATTTGCCTTGAAATTGTGATACATTTGCGAGTTCGTTGGAATTTATTGTATGGTTAGCTCGCAAACAAATTTTTCCATGAAAAGGTTGGTATTTGTGGTTTAGAAGTTTCATCGGTTTTGGTTTTGGTTTGTTTTTT
>NW_011888961.1:470296-495978 GCF_000151845.1 Pteropus vampyrus
GTGGGGATATTTCAGCAGAAACCGTGAAGACCAGGAGGGAGTGGGATGATATAGTCAAAACACTGAAAGAATAAAACTGCCATTCAGAAATACTCTGCTCGGCAAAGTTGTCCTTTAGCACTGAAGGAGAGAGAAAGAATTTTCTAGATAAGCAAAAGCTGAATGAATTCGTCACCACTAGACTGGCCTTACAAGAAATGTTAAACTTCTTTAGGCGGAAATCAAATGGAATATTACTTGTTTAATAGGAATTCATTTAAAAGTATAGATGCTATGCAGATTATTTCCTTTCTAAAAAGGTGGCTTCAGGTGTCTTGGCATTGCTGAGAAGGAGGCCATTCGGGATTGTGTAGTGGCAGCTATTTCTGCAATCGTGAAGTACAAGAATGCTAGCCTTGTCAGGCGTGTGAAGGGACTTCTGCTCTCCTGTCGGTGACATGGCTTCTTCAGAATCTGGTGGAAACCATCTCGCCACGGCCTGGCCTGTAGACAGCAAGTCACTCTCTGCCAAGTCTTCTGCTCACATCTATTCTGGGCTCAACCCCAAGATGAAAGGAAAGGCACCCTGTCCTGTAGCATCCATTAAGGACAGTGGACTGGTATTTTGGCAACATGGGTTACTGGGGATTGACCTCAGTTTTGCTATGAAACAAAACTGCAGAAATGTTCTCCACCTTTCCTTCAAGTTAAATAACTGTGAAGAGGAGTCTGAGCTCAGAGTTTGGACTATGCAGCCTGATGGAACCATTGCCAGAGTACTGTTGTCAGCAGCGGGGCCCAAGTGCAGCCAGCCACACCCCTGAATTATATCTTGGGAGTATGTTTTGCAGTCATGTGTATTATCTTCACATACCACTCAGCTTGTTTTAATTGTCTCATGACCCAGGGCGGTGGCCATGAGTGCACAGATGTCAACAGTGATGCAATACCAAAGTAACTATTGTCCTGTGTTTAAAATGAGCTCTGTGCTGACCCATACATGATCAGCTTATCCCATGATGGGAAGGCTGGAGAGTTCATCAAAGCTGGCATCATCACATTTGTTGTCTACCAGGTCCTGCATCACACAGGTCCATGGGTATGCACAAAGGGTTTTCCTTGATCTCTTATATCAGCAAGAATGGAACCAATGTGGGACTGATGAATACATGCAAATCTGGTGTAAAATACCCAGACACATCACTCTGTCTCTGGAGCAGCCAGGTCAAAGATGGAGCTCTGATGAGCTATGAGATTCTCTCCCTCGCTCAGTGCCATGTGTGGTATTTTGGAGATAGCTCTCATGCGAGAACGTTTAGCTTCATCTGGATCACATCAACAATTCCTACTGCTCTTTCAGCTGCCGTTTTCAAAACAGGATTGCCTACTGGGGCTGTCGGGAACACATTGTTGTGTTTCGACCTGCTTAAAACCGATGAGAAACAGATACAGCTGGTTTCTTCCAGATGATTTGTTCAGAAGGGTTTCAGGTTTACTACTAAGGGCATTGCTCACATTACCTTTAATCTAAAGTTGTTCCATTCATGAAATACAATTTAAATTACTTTAAAGTTAAAGTAATGTGATGACACGCAACCAGCCACAATTGCTCAGCAGATTGGTAGTCAGATGCCCGAGTGAAGCCATCTGGCCTGGTATAAGTTTCTGTTTTTCTTTTGAGGTTTCAAGGGCACCATGATCTCCGTTTCTCCTGAAATGCATGCAGAAGGACCATTCAGATGGGTCAGGAGCATGGCCTCAGCATATCTCTTTTTCTGGATTGCCTCCTAACTTCTTTGGAGAATAGAAAAATCTGATCAGGAGCTCTTGGAAGAGCACCATCCAGTGCTTACATAACGTGAAACCAACATTTAGAAGAACTGTGCTTTTGAAGTGTATTTGAGTCTTGAGCTGGCTCAATACCATAAGAAAAGAACTAGTCTATTTTTAATCTATGCAGAACTTTATCTTATTTATAGTCTTATTTCTTGTGGGTCAGATTTAGAGTTGGATTAAATATAAACTCAAATTTTAAATAGTTATTGTAGTAAATTCAGGACTTTCTTACATTTATTGGACAACAAGGTACATTACTAAGTCAATGCCACTGAAATTTTGTAGATTTAACTTCTGCTTAAGTGAACATGTGCCTGTTTTGGTTTACACAAATCTCATACGAACACCTAAGACAAATTAAGATACTATGAGACAAATTGTTTGATACTTCTCACTTACGTTAACTAAGTAACAATAATAAGGCTTTTAATGAATTAAAGTTGGAGTTAATGATGAGGTTCAACATCTAAATGCTGAAACTATCAATTATTTATGTTGTTTTATTGATTTTTTCATCACATTTATCCTCGTGTTCTTTTTTTTTTCCTTTTAAGACTATTTTGGGCTTTCTTTCAAACATTTAGTTATACTTTACTTACTCCTTGTTCTTAGAACCTTCAAGAATTCTTATCTTTTGTCATTTGTCTTTACGTCTACTTTATTTCCTTTGCATTTTGTCCTCCCTACAAGTCAACCTTTAGCAGCTAATGTATAAAGATGGTCATAATTGCCATGCTTTTTTCTTTCTACTGATTCTGCCCTATAAAATTGAGTTGCTTCTTTTAAAAAGTTATTAAAAATCACAAATTTGTCATAAGGGAAGGTCTAGGGAAAAATGGGTATCCAGCTTAGCCATGTACAGGATCAGATTGAGCAGTGGTAGCAACTTAGTAATATCCTTCACAATTGTTAGAGAGCATCCCTATTGGCATCTACAGAATCCGACTTGTTTACTGTTGTATTATTGGTACTTAGGAGATCAGTAAAGTGCCTTGTTTCTAGCCTCTAACTCAGCTAATGAACAAAGAAAGGCATACTTCATGTCTAGAAAATAGTCAAAGGAGCTTTATGTGACAGACTGAAACGTTCAATATCAAAGCCAAGTTTAAGAATTCTTTGTTGTTTCAGCTATGAATAACCAAAAATCTCAATACCACTAAGTGACAGTGGGTTGAATAACTTGGATGTATAAGAGGGAGCCTGTGTCTTTTGTGTGGCTGTGAAATAAAGCCTTGAGAGAGTTGAAGGGCTGATAAGTAAAAGTCTCTAATCTAGGAGCCTGTGATTCTTAAGCCTGCTGCAGACGATGCACTTGGCTCTGTGTATGGCTTATTTGCAGCCACATTAAGTAGCAATGTGCTTGCCAATCACATTTGACATCAGTTAGGACCACACGCAACCCATAAACTTTATAGCCACCAAAACTATAAATTTTTTAAAATGTCAAAGATAGGAATATAGCATGTGTCTGAGTTAGTTTACCCTCAGGGAATTTTTTTAATTTATTTTTTATTTAAAAGACATAATCATTATCTTTATATTGGTTATTTATATTCTGACATGCAAATGTTTCTTAGTGCTTCTAATGCAATATTTCCTATTCATATATTTAATCCTATAAAAGCTAGTTAGAGTTCAGGTGGTCACTGGTTGAATATATTTTAATATTCCTAACCTTTTAGTACTGGGGGGCATTTATTAGGTATACAAACTATAACTGCTTATACAGTAAATTATTTGTTGAAACATCAGGGATGCTAGGTTATGCACGTTATGCATTTAAGTGAATTCAATTGCTATACATAAGAATTAAAGTTACTTATGTAATAAATAATTTTTTTTTTGAGTTTTATAGTTCTTTCAAGTATACCTTTGCAGTTGATTGGTGTCAGCTTGGGCTGCCATAACAAAGTTTTGAAGACTGCGTGACTTAAACAACAGAAATTTATTTTCTCACGGTTCTGAAATGGAAGTCCATGATCAAAGTCTCGGCTGATTTGGTTTCTGGTGAGAACTCTCTTCCTGGCCTTGTTGTTATGTCCTCAAATGGCCTATCTTTGGTGTGCGTATGTAGGGAGTAGGGTGTGGGAGAGAGCTCTCTGGTGTCTCTACTTATAAGAACACTAATCCTATCAGATTGGGGCCCCACCCTTATGACCTCATTTAACCTTAATTATTTCCTTAAAGATTGAATCTCCAAATACAACAGACAAAAGGCAAGCTATCATTTATTTCATGGCAGCCTGATGGAACTTTCACATATAGTTAGGAGAATTGTCTTGTGAGATATTGTCGTAATTGATGTTTGAATGATGGGCGCAGACATACCACAGATTAATGTGAAGTTCCTTTCTTTTTCTTTTTCTTTTTTTTTTTAGCTATTGAGATCTGATAGAGTAATATTAATATGATTCTTTTATTGTATGTGAGCTAATCAATGTTAAAAACACTACAATATGACTTAGTCCCATCAAACCCCTAATAATCATTTGTTAAACATTAGCACGTGCCAGATGCTGGCTAAAAATTGTCTATTTACTAATCTTCACTGTATTAGGTAGGTAGTATTTTACCCTTCATGGTGGCCTAGAAAAGTGAATGACTCACCAAGTTCGTGAGGGTTGTTCTGGCAGAGGCCTCATTTTAACTCCGGCTATTTCAAAGGTTGTGGCCTTTTCTTACATCACCTTATTTCATAATAAAGTGTTATATGTCCGGGGACGTAATAGAACCAAAGGAGTTACTACATTGTGTTTCCTCTACCTTGGGATTCTGGGCTATTTCTCCTCGTTTTTATTAACTTGACATTATAATCATAAGAACACTCTGTTCAACAAACAACCAATATTGAAGCCCCTACCTACCCAAATTCAAGAAAAATTTTAAAAAGAAAGATTTTCAAGGAGCCACCTTGAGAGCTGTATATAAGAATTAAAGTTACACCTTGTAGCCTGATTACAACTTAAATGATAGTATTAAAGTAAGTCAGGTCAGGCTGTATTTCTCAGGGCAAGCTGGAGTTCGGCCTGAATGCCTTGACGATTACTTTCAAGTAGACCTGATTGTGAAATTTCAGTGCTTTACTTTCCCTTATGTAGTATGCGTTAATGACTTATGAAAATTTAAGTCAGTGACTTCTGGTATCGGGTAGTGTTTCAGGGCTATAATGCTGTAGCATGGGAATTCACATCAGGATTTAGCAACAGTTATGTGTCAAGCAGGAAGTGTCAAATAAACTTCATAAAGCATTGAGTCAGCAGGTCCCAGAGCAAATGCTGGCCACTGGGGATGAATGTGGACTTCTGACATGATTTAAGACAGCTCTAAGGAAATGGGAAGATAAAAATAAACTAGAGAAGGACTAATTGAGTGCCACCCAGCTCTTGACTATGCCTGCCCCAGACTGGCTCTCTGTAAACTTGGCTGTACTAACCGATGACAATGCAATGCCACTTCCTTAATTTCCATTAAAATCAACTTGGTCAGAGAAAGCCTCATTAGTCCATTTTCTTTTGTTTCATAATCTAGTACTTTCATTTCACCAGCAATGTGAAGACATATTTAACCTTAAAGTTAAATGTGATAGGAAATATTCGCCGAAGGGATATATATATTGCAAATGCATGAAGTATCTCATTCCAATTTTATTTTATGCTGAATTGGACACATGTTTTGGCATTTATTTCAAATGACAGTTAATTAAAATTTGAAAGTAAACTATCACATAAAGTTACAGTTCTTTCATTGTAATGATAATGACCAGCCGTTTCAGAATTTTCCTTTGCATTTTTCTTTTTATAATTGTTTGCTAGAGATTTTGACATTTTAATACTTTGTTAAATTTGCAAAAGTGAATTTAGATAGCACTGGACTGATATTAATACACTTAAGGTTGTAAAAGTAATTGAACTCTATTTCAGCCTTGTGTTGGTATAACTAATTCAAAAAGAAAATGTTCACTATATCCAATTGCATTAAAATAAGGCAACTCTTGTATCAGTAAGGGGTCTAATTAGGAGACATAAACCACACTAGTAATTTAAACAAGGCAAATTTAGTGTAAAGATGGCCTTAGTCAATTCAGGTTGGTGTAATAAAATACTGCAGACTGGGAAGCTTATAAACAGCAGTAATTTATTTCTCACAGTTCTTAAGGCTGGAAGTCCAAGATCATGGTGCCAACATGGTCAGGTGAGGGCCCATTTCTGGGTCACAGACCTCTCATTGTATCCTCACATAGCAGAAAGGGCAAGGGAGCTGTCTGGGTGTCTCTTATAAGGGCATTCATCTCATTCATGAGGGCTCTGCCCTCATCACCTAATTACCTCCCCAAAGTCTCACCTCCTAATAACATCATATTGGGTCTTAGGATTTCAACATATGAATTTTGGGGTAACTCAAACATTCAGATTGTAGCAATTAACTCAGAAAAGGTGGATAATTACTAAAAAGGGTAAAACAAAATTGCAAATAATATAGCGATAGCAAAGGTAGGGAATAGCTTCTACCTCTAGGGCTAAGGTAGAGAATCTAAGGAAGGAACAGACTTGTAAGAAGGCACCCATACCCCAAGATGGATATTCTAACCTTTCTGGAGAGGGTATATCTCTAGCTTACCAGATGCCCACGAAGTTCCTGAAGTGCCTCAAACCCGAGCTGGTCTGAAGCTGTTGGGCCGGGGCTGGTGAGCAGGACGTTGCCTAGTCAGAGTGCCAGCCAAACTTGTTGAAAGGTGAGCACAAATGGTTTCTCATATGCCACTGGCATCCTCACCATTAGCGTGGGAAGTACAGTTTACCAGAATCAGAAAAGTTCTCTTGCAGGATCCTGTCCATGCCTTCTACAGAAAAGCTTCATTTCGTCCTAGTAGGCAAAGAAAAAAGATTGCCAAGGTCTGTCTCTACCGTCACAGAGCACTGCAAAGGAAAGGTGAGTTCCACAGTGAGATATCACTTCACACACATTAGTATGGCTATCAGTGTCAAAAAGATGTCAAAAAAGACAGATAATAAGTGTTGACAAGGGAGTAGAGCAACTGGAACTCTCATATGTTCTTGGTAGGAATGGAGAATGGTGCAGCTGCTTTGGGACAGTTTGGAAGTTCCTCAAATGGTTAAACATGGACTTACTGTATGGTCCAGCAGTTCTATTCTTAGGTGTATACTCCAAAGAAATGAAAAAATATGTCCACACAAACATGTACATAAATATTCACAGCAGCATTATTCATAATAGCCAAAAGGTAGAAATAACCCCAGTGTCTATCAATTGATAAAAGGATAAATAAAATGTGATATGTCCATACAATGGAATGTTATTGAGCATTGAAAAGAAATGAAGTACTGATATATGATACAACATGGATAAAAGTTGAAAATATTATGCTAAATGAAAAAATCCAGTTACAAAGACCATATATTATATGACTCCATTTATGTTAAATGTCCAGGACAAGCAAACTATAGGACAGAAAGTAGACTAGCTATTGCTTAGGGATAGAGGATTGGGAAGTGGTGGCTAAAATGTATGGGGTTTCTTTTGGGAGATGAAAATATTCTAACACTGTGATAATGATTACAAAACTGAATATTCTAAAAACCACTGAATTTCACACTTTAAGTGGATGAATTGTATGGTATGTGAATTATATCTTAATTTTCTTTTTTTTAGCATTAAAAAAAGATGAATTTAGAACTGAGAAACAATAAATTGGTAACTGTCACAAATCTCAAAAGACTTTGGACAAAAGTATAGCCACTTTACTATGTTAAATTTTAAAGCATTTTAAAAATGAGAAGCTGATGAATATATCTGAAAGCTAGAGAGATTAAGTGAGTTGCTCAGAACATGGTTTTCCTGACTCCCAGTCTATTGTTTGTTGTACGAGATAATATATGTTTTTGTCTTCCCTTTTTCTTTTTTAAAATTTATTTAATTTTTAATTAAATTTATTGGGGGTAACATCAGTTAATAAAATTATATAGGTTTCAAATGAACAGTTCAATAATGCATCACTTGTATATTGTGCATTACCACCAAAAGTCAAATCTTTCATCACTATATATTTGACCCCTTTTACTCTTTTTACCTCTTCCCTCCCCACTTCCCTCTGGTAACCACTAAACTGTTTTCTGTGTCTATGAATTTTTGTTTGTTTGTCTTGTTTGTTTGTTGCTTTTAGTGTTATATCCTGCATGAGTGAAATCATATAGTTCTTGACTTTTTATGACTTATTTTGCTTAGCAGGATAATCTCAAGATCCATCCATGTTGCTGCAAATGGAAGAGAGTCTATAGGAAAGGATTCTAATAACTCCCGTCTTTCCAAAGAGAGGTGCTCTCTGAGAAATGTGTAGCAGAACTTTTTTTTTCAATCTCTGACTTACAGGTATTAGAGGGGCAATGTATCAAATAACTTATTAAGATGAAAAAATACAGGTCTGAGTGTGAATACAGCTTCAAGTCCAGCTATGAAAAATAGCTGATTGGAAAATATATTACCAATCTGAAGATGAAAGAACTGTTGATGGAATGTGGGTAGTATTTTGAATTAAATAACCAAGTTTTTGAGTTTTGATAAATGCAGACTCTTTTCTTACTAGAAGAGAAAAACCATTTCTTAGATATAGTGTCTTACACATTAAACTTCCAAGACATAAATCAATGCAGACACAATTCTGGATCATGCTTTAAATAGCTTTTCCCCGATAATTCACATCCAAGAGTGTTTAGTTATAAAGTTTATGTTTACCTGTAGGTGATTTGTAACGTTTTTCTCATTTTAACTGTATCTTTAAGCACTGTCTCTTTCTTCTATCACTTTTATTTTGACAAACCAGGAAATACAAGCCATATGATACATTACCGTAGTAATATTGCTCTAACTACATAGATTATTGTTGTATTTAAATAGAGCATATCCTTCCTTGAACAACAGAATTAATAAATCCATTAATAATTTATTAATATGACATATAATAATTTATTATATGACATTAATAAATAATGTCATAATTAATAAAGTTTTTATTATATGTTAGAGGTGAACCTTCCTGAAACATCACGAATGTCAAAAATTTACTTTTATTTTTAAGGAAGAAAATATACACATTTCATATTAATGAGAGGAAATATATATTTTAAAATAATTTTTATATTTTTCTAAATAGTTTCAAATACACCGAAGATTTCAGTGTATCATCTAATGTTATCTTTTTTAAACTGATTATAATTTTTAGAGTTTGAGTATTCTGCAATGGAATAACTCATGCCATATTAATAAAGGAGTCAGAAATATTAAAATACAAGTTTTGAATAACATTGTAGCTAATAAATCAAAGTTTTAAAATTCAATTAAAATATTAGGCTGCTTTGTAATCTTGTCATGAGTTTTTTTTTTTTTGATCAAGAGAATTATGTTATAAAAGGTAGGAAGCTCCTAGGTTTGTCGGAATAGTTGGCAATAGTTTTCATTCCCATCATTTGAGGCCATGATTTATCCAGACCATAAGCTCCTTGAGGGAAGGACTGGGTCAACTGCTATAATGGTGGATGTAGTGAGAGAAACCCAGGAATAATTTTTCTCAATTAACTAATAAAGTCTAGTTAATAAATATTTCCAGATCTGTGGAAAATCTAGCGGAAAGCCCTCTATATGGGCATTAAAATTAAAATTTCCTGTTTCTGAACAAAAAGAAAAAGGCAACATTAAATGACCTTAATTGAAATCATATAAATGTGCCTGGCAGTTCAAGTTACTTATAAATGTAGACGCTTTCAAGTTTTTTTTTTTTTTTTTAGGAGCTTTCAAGTTTTAATGAAACATGCTTAGCATTCACATTTTGCTGAGAAACTTTTGCAGCTAGCTCTATAAAGATAACCTGAAAGGTGAAGTTTGCTAAAAGAAAGGAAATCAAAAGTTGAAACAGATTTTCTGTCATGACCACTGTGTTCTTATTGGCATTTCTTTGCTCTCCTAGTTGAAGCAGAGTGGACCTTTCCTGTGCCACTGGCACCACCTGGGAAGTGAACTGGTTCTGAGGATTGTTTGCTTGTAGGTTGTGGACGGGAAAGAATAACTTTACCTGCAATATTACACCAGGAATGGGAGACCAGCAGATGTCAGCATAAAGACACAATTCCTGCTGATTTCCATTTCACATAGCTAGAAAGATTGGGTCCTGTTGTTTGCTCATATAACCCAGAGCAGCTGGAGGTCCCCCTTCTCCCACATGCCTAAATCCCCTCTAGAGACATAGCAACACTTACAGCTATCAGTAGAAGAATAATTTCATGCCCCTGGAAATCCCCTCTCTCCTATTCCCATACACATGCTACGTCCACACTCTCAGGATTCTTATTCTACATTTCTGGAGTAGCATCTTGGATTTTGCATTTTAAATAATCTCTACAGATCATTCTGCTGAACAGCCAGGGTTGAGAACTGATGACTCAAGGAGTAATAACAAATATATGACTTCTGCTTCCTTGCATACTTGTTTTATCTAAGTGTATCCTCAGATTTTACTCCTTTCCCCCCCTTAAATCAATCAATCAATCTATCTATCATTTATCTGTCTGTCTGTCTATCTGTCTATCTATCTATCATCTATCTATCTATCATTTATTTATTGTGTCAGTGATTCATTTATTAATTTATCTATAACTTACCGAGTCTCCTATGCTCCAGAAATTGTGCTGAAGGTAAGGAGGATACCCTTAAGTGTGGTAGGGAAGATAAATGAGAAACTAGTAATTTTAATAAAAGGTGACAGTTATGATAGAGATAAACTCAGCAGCAAGGGGATGGAGCGCTTAACCTAAGGAACACAGCCATAGCATGACTAAAATCTTGACCGGCAGGAGAGGGCAGGGAAGTAAGCTTGGACAGAATCTGGGGCGCCCCTGTCCTTGGTGCTGAACCATCTCTTCGCCTGCTAGGGTAAGGATGTTTTTCCTAACACCTGGCTTCTGATGATTTATCTACCACTTCTCCCACTAATTCTGAGCCAGATGAGGAGAGCAGTAGGAAAAATGGAGGAACACGGATAGAGTAAATTAAAGAGGTTGAAGCGACAGCCCTTGAGTTATTGACTCAGAAATGTGGCAGTTTGTGGAAGTAGGGAGTAGAGATTTCAAGTTATTTAGTTCCAAGAAGAAAATTTCTCCTTTGGAAAGGTAAGCTCTCCAGTACTTTCTGCAACATGATACTTATGAAAGCAGAGGCTTTCCAGAAGTGCTAACAATTTTAAATTAGTCCTGAAATACACCTTTAGGTGAAAGGGACTTGAGAGGCATTCAAGGAGAGAAAGCATTATTAATTTTTTTTTTAAAAAGGACTTGTTCAAGGACCTACATATAATTTACTATAGCAGAAACATACAGCGTGATGATACCATA
The DNA here is from genome assembly GCF_000151845.1 of Pteropus vampyrus. Taxonomy (NCBI): domain Eukaryota; kingdom Metazoa; phylum Chordata; class Mammalia; order Chiroptera; family Pteropodidae; genus Pteropus; species Pteropus vampyrus. Next base: position 481,510 of record NW_011888961.1, read on the forward strand.
TAATGGTGACGATGTAGCTAGGAGTTATATCATTATATCAGTGTCCCAAAGGGGAAATTTGCAGTCATCGCCTAGATGCAGGCTGATTAGAAACTAGACCCTCAGGTAGCAGCTGGGAAAGTGTAGTTAATCCCCTTCCAAGAATAAACTGGGAAATGGGCATTTTTGTTTGCTCTGTCTATGTCTGGGAGTATATATGCAATGGGGTGCTCCTGCGTCCATGAAGAATTGCTTCTTTGTTTGCTACAGTCCTATGGGACTCATAAATGCAGCCCTACGTAACATTAGAGCCAGGTGATCTAGGGGCTTGTCCCTCAGGTGGCTGCTGAAAAATCTGGGGTGCCAGATGTTTTACAAACTTCCTCTAGGGGGATACTGGTGACTTGGAGTGGGTTAGAAGAAGACAAAAGAGGTATCTTCTGGTTTTCCTGGTCTCTTTTTCTGGTCCCTGGTGGATGAAAGAGGTGAAGGGGGTCAATTGTATGGTGACGGATAGTAACTAGACTTTGGGGAGTGATCACTCTAATGTATACAGATGTCAAATTATAATGTTGTACACCTGAAACTTAACTACATATTTAAAAATACTCAAAATGTGCTGCAAAAAGTACAGATCATTTCTGTGTATTTAAGGACACTCATATATGCACCATTACCTTAGAATGGCTCTGCTGCAATGCTTTCCAACAGAAAAATTATATACTGAATTATACACCTTAAAATGTTTTCATTTTAGAATGCTATCCCCACCCCACTTTTTTAGGATTAAGTTTGGACTTTCCATTTTAAAAGTTCTGCCATGTTTAGAAAAATAGACTTTCCAAAGGCAGCACTCTTACAAACAGTAAGTGCGAAATGGTCTGTATAACTGAGGATGGGCAAGTCCTCTGGCTGGGAGGTGTTATGAATGTGAATTTAGAACTCTTGAGGCCAGGGTCTCTGGGCCAGCACCAAGGGTTAGTGAATGTCTCATGAAGAATCAGAGCAGAGGTGTGTGGAGGCCCAGAAGATGATCTAGGACACTGGTGAAAGATCATTTCATAATATGCTATAGCAAACCTTACTTAATTTGAAACCATTGTGAATATCTGATAGTTTCTCAATTGTTTCCCAGGTAGACTGCTCATGTATGGGGGCTATCTGATTCAAAACCACAGATTTGGCAATGCTTACTACTTGGCAAGTGTTGTGGTAAAAACTTAGGTTGTGGCTGAAAAGGAAGTGAAGTGAAAAGAGGGAAAACACTGAAAGAGAAAAACGAGAGAGCATCGACTGAAAAGAGGAGACATAGAAACCGACAGAGTAAGAGAAAGAGGGATCAGGAGATTGGGATGGTAAAGAAGGGCTGAGAGCAGCGGAGGGCATTATTTTAAAGGAAGAATATGAAAGGATGGTGTGTTAGAAAGCAAGCAAGGGATGAAAACATGATAGCTGCAGTGTGAGTTCAATGGGGGCAATTGGGCAGATGTGAGGTAAAGAGAATGAAGAATGTGGATGGACTTGCCCAAGGATGATGTTCCTACTTGATACTGTTTTAGCAGGGTGGCAGATTCTGAGGATCAACAGAAGCAGGACCAAAAGCTGGGTCCAAGGAGAGCTGAGTCACAGGTGAAAGGACAGAGTCCAGAAAGGAAATGGGTTGGTCTCGGAAGACTACTCAGAGGCAGTGACCGAAGGAGGGTCCTGGAACAAGATGAACAGTTGGATGATGCAAAAACACAGGCCCAGAGTTCTGCCCCAGTTCGGGAGTCTCTTCTACACTCCCACGGAGTCAGGAATAAAACCTAAGGCCTAACTGCTGAGCCTGTATCTGAAAGCAGCTAACCAGGTGGGAAATATGGGGCCTGATGTCAGAGCATATTCAGATGGTCTTTTATCAAGTGCTGCTCTTCCTGGAAATTAGGTATCAACCTTGGTTGAAATAAGTCCATTGGAAAAGTTTCAACCCTAAAACGAGATTTTAAAATAGTTGGCTCTGATCATGTACATGATTTAATTGTATAGTTTTAAAAATCCATATTTTAAGAAATTTAGGACTAACCAAGGCAGTAATGGAATGTGAACCTTAAAAATTGTGTGAAATTCTGTGTAGAATTCATAGAATTCACTTGTGTCTTAAGGGAAAATGGGTAATATTTAGAATTCAAGCTGTCTAGACTGAAGGTATAAGTTTCAATGAACAAGTTTTTAATCAGACCAACAGCCATATGTTGAGAGTGGTTGTAATTTGGAGTTTTAAAGGAAGCAGAAACTGATAACCATCTTCAGAGACCTTGGCTACAAATTGAACCAGGGTTTTGTGCCATATAAACATCTATGGGTATTTCAAACAGGCAAGCCAGAGATAAGCAATGGAGGATTTTTTATGATCCTTTTATCTCATAAATTCTCTGAGAAATATTGTTCATGGATAAGTCTGCCTCACAGAGAGCTCATAAAAATACAGAATAGTAAGGAATATTTATTGTTTTTATAATCTTCAACATTCATTATGGTGAGATTAACCACGTTTATCTATTTTTAGACTATTTCCTACTTTGTCATACAAAATAGTTTTATACATATTAGATTCTTGTTATTAGTCAAGGTCTTCCAAAAGAGAGAACTGATGTTTATTGCTTTTGAGCACACACACTCCCATATAAAAACAGATTAAAGATTTGGGAGAGAGTTGTGTGAACTAGGAAAGTGAGACTTTTAAATATTGTGAGACTTTTTTTTCTTGAGAAATCCTTCATTACAGGATCCTTTCTCCTAAACCACCACACTGAAGGACACTTAGCACTTCCTCTCTCAAAGCTCTTGACTCAAACTTGTTGAACAGTCACTTGAAACTCTCTCATTTTTACCATCTTCCGTTGTCATAAACCTAGACCCCTAGACATTCTCTCTCCCAACCCCCATTCTGTTGAAAGAGACATTTATATAAAATAGAGCCCTTGATTTAAGACATCTTTCCTTCCAAAAAACAGAAGCAATACATCCAACAGCAACCAGCGATAATGAGTTTGGTTTTTGTTTTTGCTTGAGAGAAAGAACCCCTTTTCTTTCACAGTTAGATATCTGCTCAGTCTCTGGGATATCTTAGACTCATCTGTAGGATTCTAATACTCATCTGTCACCCCACATATTCACTTAGGGGTACTCTGCTTCTTTATAAATATGTATAGGCTCTTGTTAAAGCTGAGAGAAATCGTAGAATCACTCCATGTAAGAATACTCCAAATAGATTTTTATCTGAAGATTAGCTCTTAAGTCAATGAAATATCCTTTCATCAACTGAGAAGAATGGGGAGGTTGTATCCATACAACCCAATCACTGAATTCAAGCTGCACTGACTAAGAGCATCCTCTGTGTCCACACGTGCCCATTTTCTACCTTTTCCTCACCTTCTTGTTATCCCACTCTCTTTGTACAACTATTTGATAAAACCTCTCAGGTGAAGATGTCGCTGATGTTCTATGTTACCTTTCTCAGAAAAATCTGTATTCTTAAAGAGGATACTTGAAAAGGGCAATGCTCAATCCAAAGGACTAGCCCTCTAACAGTCAATTTACCTACTTTGTGAAAGGACAAGGCAGAGACTGAAATCATTTTCCAAATTTCTTAAAGAAGAGTATGTAGGTGGGTTCCAATGGTTATATGTTAAGTCTAAGATGTAGAAGAATGTCTATATCCAATTGGAAATTAGAAGATATCCTTTCAAGGTGAAGCTTAGGTTTGGCAAAGTCTCAGGTTCAAGGTTCTTTTTTATCCTCTTTGTACAACATTTTGTATACTGTCCACATTCAATTGGATAAGCTATTTACATACCCTCTATGTCATACTCCTTTGATGTGATATTTTATTTTCAGTTTTTAGCTGTGTGTTTCACTAAACTGGCCTGGGTAGAAGGAGATACTTATCTTCTAACTATTATGAAAATCTCACATATACATTAAAGAAGCCCATGAGTTCTGGAGTAATCAAATTCTGAGAATGTACAACTTTTTCATTATGCTGACTTGCAATGAAAGTTTGATAGTCAAGTCTCTGAATATTACTGAAAGCAGAATGCTGATTATATTGAAATGAACAGAAATAGCATATCATTCACATGCAAAAATACAACTTAATTTCTAAGTTGTGATATTTTTTGATACGTTCTAAAAATGTTTCTCCTTAAAAAAGGGTCACATCTTTTCCAAAAAAAAAAAAGGGGGGGAGGGGGAGTTGGAAATGCATTTTATTAAAAGAGCCACATATTTTGCAGAGCTCATTTGGTTAGCGTAGAAATAGAATATTTAAAATTGGTGCATGTCTATTTTCATATTTTACCCTTGAGAAAATTAAAATGATATGCAATTCCTGAACAACAATCAGTATTACCTTCTGTTACTACAGACAGATGTAGTCAATAACCTTGTGCCTTTGGTTTCCTGATTTTTAAAAATATTTTTCTTCTAAGCCCACAGTTTTTTGGAAAGAGGTCTGAGCCTTCTGTGGTGCTACACTAGGAAGCCAAATTTCTATTTAAAATGTTTTCACAAGTGTTCTAGATACAGGAAAACAAGAATATGTGTATCCAAATCACATATAACACTGAATTGGTAGAGATTGAAAAATTATGTTAGTTGTACTGATATTTCGAGATATTAGAACAAAATTTAAATAAAAATTGAGAAATTAGAAAAGCAGTCACACACGATAAGGATAAAATTTTGGACAGAGAAGTTAATCACTTCCTTGATGTCTGCACCTCCGCTGTGAGGCTGATTGCCCCCATAGCCCTGAGAAAGTTTCTTACCTCCTTTGTGACGTTGATCCTTGTCCACAGCTGATTGGAATGTGATTTGACCACTTTTTAGGACTTGCTGAAAGGGGAGCAGTTAGGCTTCTGGTACAATCAGAGGTTATGCATCCCATGGGGAGGACTTTTGGAGTCCAAAGACTTGTACTTTTGGCTGTTTTGGATGATGTCGCTAATCTCTTTGCTGTGCATCTTGGTTGTACCTTGTGCCCCTTTTATAAATAACCGTGTTGATTTATCTAAATCCAGTCTGTTCCTAAACTATAGAAATCTGAGCCAGCTGTTGACATTTGTCAAAATGGTATCAGCTTTATTCATATTTTTATTTTTGGTATGTTCAGATTTTCTAAAAGCTATATGTTCAAGAAGTGCTGGGATTTAATATTTTCCTGAATGATTTCTTTCAAATGTTCAAGAAGTAAATAATTCTGATGCCTTTGTAGCTGTTCCAGCACATAGAAAAAGGAAGGTTTTTACAAAATCAGCATATAAATTTTGACAAAAATAGCACGAAGAAGAAAATTATAAGCTAGTCTCACATGTGAATATTTATGCAAAAATCCTAAGTAACAAGGCAAATAAAATCTAGCAATAAACTAAACAAATACACAAACCCAGTGGAGTTTATTCTAGGACATTAAGAAAGACTTATTATTAGGATATTTATTAACATAATTCACCATATTAATAGATTAAAAGATAAAAAGATATAATCACATTGACAATGTCTCTTCTATAAGAGACATTAGATAAAAAGTCTATGTCTACTCCTGACTTTAAAGAAATCATAGTGAAATAAGAATAAACTAGTACTTCAATATGATAAAAAATACATCTCTCAAACCAAAATATAGGAATATATTTATAGTGAAACACTGGAAGCATTCATATTAAAATCACAAATAAGAGTAGGATGCCCCTATCCCTATTATTACTTGACATTAATATTAAAAAGTTAATAGTTTTTTTACATAAATAATAATCAGTTATGAAATAGAATGGACTGACCAAGTCTTGTCATCATAAAGATGTTTTCAAATATCTCTACAGAGGGATTAAAAAACAAACAAACAGAGAAGCATACCTTACTCATGGATAGGAAGGTGCCCTACACTTATCAGTTCTTCCTAAATCAATGTTATATTCACTAGGATCCCCATATAAACTAGACCAAGATTTTGATGAACATTTGTCAGAAATAATCCTGAAGTTCATCTAGAAATAAAGCATGAAAGTATATTCAGGAAAATTGAGAAAGATCAGAGTTACGGAGTAGAAGAAATTTGTGATATCAATTGTGCTGTGAAGCACTTGAGAGTAATAGCCAAGAGATTGTTTGTCGGGCCAATCTAGGATCAGATCTTGGCTCTTCCTCTTAATATCTTTGTGAACTTAGTAAATTACTGAACTTCTCTATGCCTTATGTTTTACTTGTTAAACACTTTACAATGGTACTAGCACATAATAAACATTTAATAAATCTTTGCTGTTGTCATTATGAAGTCACCTTAATAGAGTACTCATAGTGTATTAATTATATATTAATAGTAATCTCTTGATGAAATCAATTATGTATTGATTGATTAATCAATCAATGGACTAATCAATGGAAAGAAATAGAGAATTCAGAAATAAATGTAAAAACTAATAGGATTTCATATATAAATAAAAGTGGCATTTCAAATCAGTGAATAGGGTGAATTAATAAATAATATCGGAACAACTGGTTAACATTACAAGGTAGATTCCTACATTATTTCCTAAATACGATATAATCCCCTCCAAAATTTAGATAGAGCAAAGATTTAAATGTAAGAAATAAAATCACAGGTGTGCTAAAAGAAAACTTAAGAAAAATTGTTTTATAATTTTGGGAGTTGGGGAAGGCTTTTATAAGTAGGCATAAATGAGAATCCATAAAGAAAATGTTAATAAATTTGTTTCTATAAAAAATTTAAACTTTCTTTATAGCCAAAAGAAAACCAACAATTAAAAATAAGAGCAAAACCAAAAATTCTCCTCCACCCGTAAAAAAGTACGTCGACAAAAGTCAAAAAAATATTTACTGTTTCTGTGCCTGAAAAAATGAGCAGAATTTGTTTTTCTTCTGGAGAAGAAGATATAGAAAGAAGAGACTTGGACAGAGAAAGGTAAAGCTCACTACTGGGGACCTCCTCACTGTCTTTGTACCTCAGTATTCAGTTGGGGAACCTCCCTCTCTTCTCCTCCCTCCAGCCCCGTGGCAGAAGCAAATTTTGCTCATGTACTTCTGTGCAATTGTTTAGTCATCTTAAAATAGTACCTGATGTATAGCAGATAGTCGATAAATGTTAGCCATAAAAAGATAATTATGATTTTTTCAATTAATTCATATCTTGTTACTTTATCTCCTGTAGATACCTACATGTTTAGCGTCTCACCTCTTATCTAAAGTACCCTGTTAAAGAATTTTCTTAAACAAATGCAGCCTCCATCTTCAGAGGAGTTAAGATGTCAAGGATAATATATAAATGTGAAAAAATTACATAAATATTATAAATGTTGTATATATATATATATACACATTCACACAAACACAAATATGACTAGAAAGATAGCCTCACATATTTAAGTATTTCTTATATTTTGTCCTGCATATGTCTGCTTCTATGTTCACAATACATACAAATACAGAAACACACACATAGCTCTACAAAATGTTTGTATGTGTATACATACTAGTTTTATTCTTGACTCTATACATCTACACATTGCAGACGTATAGAAAAACTTGGTGAAACAGCCAAATCTCACAAAGTCTCTTTTTATAATTTGTGAAAGGGCTTTTGGCCTCTGTTTTTTACCTTTCTGTATTGTTGAATTTTCCATATGTTTTCTTATTTTGGCAAAAAACTAGAGTTAAAAACAAAATAGAATGTTTGGAAGGTCTGTAAAAGGTAAATATTCCCAGGTTTTAAATTTTCAACAAAATACTGAAAGTGATTTTACCACCATCATATTCTAAATAAGTGCAGGATGGTTTCTTGAATCTTGGGTGCTCTACTTAAAAAAAACAGACGGCAATGAACCAACCAACCAAGAAGGGGCTGGTGATCCCTTCCTCAGCACCCTCAGCTCTGCAGTGGGGTTTTGTGCCATGTGAAGAAACATGCAGCCAACTCCTCCATCCCTCAAGAGCCCATCTGGTTTATCCTGTCTCCTGACTCCTCCCCTATTCTTACTGCTTCTTATCATCATTTTATGAGGAAGAGAAATGGAAAGAGAAAGAACATAGAGCTCAATAGATTCATTCATTCACTCACTCACTCATTCATTCATTCATTCATTCATTCTCTCTCTTCTCTCTCACTCCATGTGTGTGTGTGTGTCTGTGTGTGTGTGTGGACTTTTTCCTAATTGTTAGTTAGTGTTTGGTGTTTTTGTAGTAGAATGTCACCGGAGCAATGGGTTGTCCATTGCAGACTTGAACACTAGAGAGTAACATAACATCTCATATACAGCATTTAAAGATTACAGACCATTTTACTTTTTAAAAGAACTATTAATTATAATTTGCCAACCTAAGTGGTAGCATTCATCAGTATGCTGGAAATGTGGCTCAGAATACAGTTTCTCCTGATTTAAATGTGCTCAGTTCCCCTCTCTGCTTTTGAAAAGAAATGAGTGGTCTAATTATATATGAAGAATACATAAATGGCAGAATAAAAGATTTGTGCTTCAAGAATCGCAATAGAAAATTAGAAATGGAAAATGAGGAAATGGTAAGAATACCAAATAATTATTTTCTGCATGTCCTTAGAAATCGAGGTGAAAGATGTGTACAAGCCAGAAGTTTATGACAATGAGAGAGCTCACAGAAATCGCTGATTATTGACGGAGGACTCCCCACTCTCAAAATAAAAAATGTCAGCATGTTCCATGTGTCCTGCAGTGTGACAGGAGAAGAAGAAAATAATAATGAGGCCGAGAAAACATAGGATCTAAGGAATGATCTCTGAAACAGCTGAGTCCATTCTTTTCAAGTGAACACTGGAGGGAAATAATACAAATGTAATGCTGTCTTTAATTAAAAGGCACCTGCAAAACAAGAAGAACAATATGAATTCCTTGAGGAAGACACCACCACTGCCTGGCACTGCCACTTAAAAAGCTTGTAACTACAGAGGTAACGGTAGGATGCTAGATTCCAGAACGTGTTCCCTGAGATGATAATATTGGTACAGTTTCCAAGTATCAACTAGGTGCTGAACATGAGCCATAAAGATGAAAAAGTCAACGTCAGGTGACTCCATCTCACACTGAGGGTGAGTGTGTGGGCAAACTACTGAGACCATTGCATGTGGATGTGGAATTTCTATAAGCTGATTATGGGGTAGAGAAAAAAATAAGAGGTGAAAAACTTGAAACACTCAGACATTTAGGTATCCAGTTCAATGTTGGGTTCATGCACCTTCCTCAAATTTCTACTGGTTTTATGTACAGTCCAAGGACTTCATAGTTTTTCACTTTGTGTTATATTGTTCACTAAAGTAAAGTAAGTTCACTGGGATGGGCTGAATGAGTAAAGTCCAACTCTGTCAGTGTAGTACCCTCCTTCTTTAATTTTTGAGAAAACGTAGCCATGAATTCCAAGTGCAATGTTATTATATGAAGTATTGGTAGCCAGGTGAGAGGCTCCAGGGAATAATTAATTTATAATTGAAAATTTTAAAGCTCTGGTGAGAAGCTTTCTGTGACAAAAACAAGTATTTTCTTAAATATCTAATGAATAAAATAGCTATTTTAAATAGCTAATAAAGCTATTTGAACTTTTCTTATAGGATTTTAGGAAGATGTCATTGAATTTTCTGCACGAGAGCAAAGACTTAAATACAATTTTAGATGGTACAAAAATAAGTCTCAAGTTATTAATGATAACTAAAATGTTTCAGGAACATCTCTAATACTTGACATTTGCTTCACATACAATAATCATCTTTTCCCAATGTAAATCTCAGGGCGTCACATGTAGACACATGATCTTGGGAAAAATCAGGTGGCAATTCTTGTTTCAGTCAACACATTTTATGGTTTCTTTATAGTTCTGAATCTATCTAGTGTCTAACAAGCCAGATTTAGCGAAACAAGGTCACAACAGCCCAGAGTTGGGCAGGGATGAAAGAGATGGCAGGGAGGGTCAGAAAGGAAATAAGTTGCTGTTACTCACTGCGAATTGCTTTGTAATAGGCTGTTCATTATTGTAAACTGAGATGTTTATGGAGATATAGATTCCTGACTGAGATTTCCTTGGAAGCCGGGAAAGAATTCTAAGTAAGTCGCATCAGAAAGTTTGTGAAGAATTTCCACTGAGCAAGCAGAGGTTCGGAGCCAGGGTCCTGGATTCTCTTTTCCTTTTCTTGAAAGCTACTTCTCATTCCTGTGTTTGGCGATCCAACCTTAGAGCTATGCATATTCTGTTCCTTTTTCCTTTGTGCCTATTTGGAATTCGATGAAATATAATGTAGCAGGAAAGGCAGCTGGTAACCATTTGGCCACATTTGGGAATATGCATTAATCAGGTAAGGCAGCAATTAGAGGGGGAAAAAAATCACAAGAATAATATTTCGGAACCCATTAAAATTCGGAATGTCTCAAGCTTGCTTAAATAAACAATAGAAGCTATTTAGGGCAAAGTTTTTGCCTGATATTTCTACCACAAGGATACTTTTGCCCAACTTCTCTGTCCAAGTATTTGATCCTAAAATAGGAGTGTTATGTCTAGTTCCATCCCTGATTTCGATAGTTTCCTGTGAGATGAAATATATTTCAGTATAGATTTTGAGTATAATCAATCCCCTTTTAATCTAGAATAATTGAAAAGTGGCATGACCAGTAGGTTATTTTGGTTAACTGGGTTTCTATAAAGATAAGGTAAGTATCAACACAACACATTTTTTAGTCAATAAAATGCATTTGCCACTAATGCTTTATTTTGTTTGATATGTGGCTTAGAGAAGGTTTTATTGCTTTTGGATAATTTGAAAAAACAATTGTGCCTAGTGTCATCTTTGCTAACAATAATGTACAGCAACTAATAAAATTCCTGGTCCTTGTGAGTTTCCAAATGATCGTGTAAGTTCTTTGACATTGGTTGGTTATTCTCATCACTTTCAATTATTCATAAAATATTGATTGAGTACCTACTACAAGTCAGGCACAATGGCGGGTGTGGGTACACAAATATGAAAATGAAAATATCAAATATCAATTATGAAAAGAGCAGAATCACTGGCCTCAAAGAGTTCGCATTCTGGGGAGGAAAACAGCTAAATAGATAAGTTGCTCACGAATTTAGGTAATTGCGGCCATTCACAGCTAGGCAAGGAACAGAACTAGCAAAGAGGGGAGGACATTTCATCTCTCTTCTCCTATGAAATCATGAAACCAAAGCTCAAATCACAAAGTCTGACACATAAACTCAAAGTAAAACACACACACACACACACACACACACCCCACACACATGGTTTAGCGCTGGGCTTACCTCTCTGGATTTCTACCTTCACTAAGCTCCTGACCTGAGTATTTTTATTTATTGCCAGATCATTGATGTTTTTGAGATGTTTTAAATATATTATCCAATAACTTTAGCTGTTTTCAGTTGGAAAGTAGGTATGGGAATTTAGCCCACCTTATTACTGTTAAGTTTTCATTATATCTTTGTTTTCTTACTTCCAATTTTCTCTGTTCTATTTTCTTGGACCTCTTGGCTCAATTCTATAATTCTCTTGAATTTTCTCTCTCATTTTCCATCTCTTTGTCTATCGTTTCCTACTCTTAGAGATCTCCTCAAATTTATTTTATCGATTTGTTTTTCAGCAAACATAACTATTTTCATATTGGTTAGTTTTTATTTTATAAATGAAATATAGTCTTGGTTCTTTCTGGTTCTTCTGGTGACAATTGGTTGTTTACTTTCATTAAAGGCCAGACTGTCGGCTTTAGTAAGTTACTAGGTGGGTACACGTGGGACAGTGAGTGTCAAGGTCACTGTACAGCTGTTTTGATGATGTGCCCTCCTTAATTACTTTGATTGCTGACCCTGTCTCACTTCTGCTGTCCATCTACTTGCCAGGGTGGAGTTGAGGTCTTGCCAGGATTCTGCCAGAAAGACTGGCTTCCTTCTCTGCTGTAGCTTCTTCAGGCCAGCTTGGGGCTGCTGCTTTCTCTGCACTGTTTCAAGCCCTCTGCTCTTTTTTCAGAAATGTATAAATTCTGGTCCACTGATGATACCCTCTTCCTGTTAAGACTATTGTAGATTAACTCCTTCTTTTTATTTTTTCTCTTTTTTCAATGCAATTTGGCTAAAATAAAGTAGGAAATACATATGTTCAGTCTATTATTTTGTACTGGAACTTGAATAAGAAAGTTCTTTTCCGTTTTAGAATAAGATTTATATTATTTTTCCTCCGTCTTCCCCCTAACTGATGAAGGGAGTGTCGGTGGTGGTTCCGTGGACAGGCCATAGGCTGCAGAATCGTGAGAGGGGAGCATGAAGACTAGAGAGAAAAGGTCGTCCCATGGGGATTGAGGGCTCTGAGAACAGTGGACCCGTGGCACGTTCACATCTGCCATCACCACCCTAGTCTGAGATGCTGCCATGCTCTTCTGGACCACTGGAAGCCTCCTAGTGGGTACAGCTTCTACTCTCCAATCATCGTTCCACATGTTAAACAAACCTGCCAACCTACTTTTCTTTTTTTTAGGACAAAGACACAACTGCTCAATATGCTCTTCAAGGCCCTATACGGCCTGGCCTCACCTCGGCACAGGGTCCTCCTTGCTCTCTACTCCTTTAGGAGGCCAGGTGCTGGTTTTTTTCTCTCCTTGCTAGAGACCAACAAAAAATAAATATTTGAAGTGTCTCTTTTGTTAGCCATGCTTCTGCCTTACACAGGGGGCTTACGTGTGCAGTTCCCTCTTCCTGGAATACCAGTCTTTCCCATTTTACTCAGGTTACTCTTATTCATCATTTTAGATGAATACGAATATTCATTATTTAGATCTCAGCTTATAAATTATTTTCTCAGGAAAGCGATGTCTTCATCATAGGTTCTCATTATATCAGGTACCTCTCCTTTCCGAAGATGCAAATTTACAATTCCTTGTTTTATCGTCTTCTCTCCACTTAGACATATCCCCATGACAGCAGGAGCCATGCCTGTTTTTCATTCCCATTTTATCTGCAGGGCCAGACCTCATGGGCACTGAATAAATATTTGTTGGCTGGATGAATGATTAAGTGAATGAACATCATTGCCTGTGGATAGAGATGCTCTGTGTGTGTGTGTGTGTGTGTGTGTGTGTGTGTGTGTGTGTGTGTACGGGTACATGCACATTACATCACTAACAATGCCTATGAGATGCCTGCCAAGCCTGCGAGGCCCTTGAGCCATTGTCCTTCCCCTGACTTCAGTCCCTGATCTAAGGGGGTGGGCCCTGGGAGCCATATTTGTGCTATATGATTCCATCATCTTAGACCTGGCCACTTTGATCAGGGTAGACTGTTGACCCAACGCTCACCCAGTCAGAGTCTTCTTTACAAATAAGAATAAGAGACAAAAACTAGGAACTCGGAGCCGAGTCAGGTCATCGATGGCAGAGCCCCAGAGGGAGCAAGCATAAATTCTTGCAGCTAAGGTCATCAGAGCACCCTGATCACTGTCCTTCCCAAGTCCCGAGTGTTCCTGGGGTTCCTTGGACTATGTGAGCTTTTCCAGTGTTCTACCATTTTTTTATCCTAAGCTAGTTCAAGTTGGTTCTCATTACTCGCAACCAAAATACAATAACATAGAAGGTAACTGCTATTGCAAGTTAGAAATTAGGGCCAGAACTTAGACGAGTGGCAGTAGTGATAGAGAAGAATGATGGATTTGAAGAAGTAGAACTGATATTGATAGAGCTTGGTGACAACCAGGTATGATTCGATGTAGTTCTGTCTGAAGTGGGAATGTGTGATATTTAATATGCTCCGTGCGAGAGGAACCCAGGAGGTAGTTCACGTGCTTAAATATTTCATTGCCTCCAAATCTAATAAATTTAATCACGTGAAGACTATTTCACTGGATTTTTACTTCCTTGGAGCATAGTAAATTGGTAAGGTTTTTCTTCCCCTCTATTAAATGTGGCTGAACATTTCTTAAGCTTATGGTACTGAAGGATTACTGAGCCCGTGGCTACTTCTAAAATTGTACTTGCTCTAATATCACCTATCTGTAGGAAAACATGGTTTCTAGAGAAGCAAAATTTTCCACTGAAAACTTCTCTTTGTGTAGTACTCTGTTCAGGCCCAGCATTCCAGCCTTCAAAGCAGGGATTGGGGTGGAGCTGCTGGAAAGTTCTCTTACACACCAGCCAGGGGGCTCTGCTCTGGCCCCAGAAGCTTCACTTAACAAATTGCACCCTAACTAAACGCATATTTGTCTCCCGCCCTCCAGACCACTCCCATTCCTCATAGATGCTTCCAGAACAATGACTGCTTAAGATTTGATTTTTTCACTCCTGTTAGCCAACAATGTGCATTTAGTTCTCTTTATGACCAGAGGCATCAGTAGGCTCTCCCAGCTGACGTGCTGGATTGTGAGCTGCACTTTCTCTGAGACTGCCGTTCCTGGGGTGGGCCTCCCATGCCTTTCTCATG
>NW_011888961.1:496853-502607 GCF_000151845.1 Pteropus vampyrus
TCCCTTTAGCCTGTACGTGAGGCGAATGAAGGCAGAATGAGATTCTTCCTCAGCGCCAGTCTCGTGGTGTGGGATGTGGAGATGTGGTGTGAGATGTGGACACGCAGCCTGGTTGATCCTGTTTCTGCTTGCTGAGGCCTCCCATGGCTCACGTGAGTCATCTCTTTGCGGCAAAGGCAGCTACAGTGGCATTTGTCAATGTGGGGTTCTCTGTCTCAGGTGGCTGCTGCTCACCAGCTAATAGGATATTATCTAGTCTGCCCCTTGTGGGGACCTATCTAAATAAAATCCAATAAAGTCCTTATATAAATGAGTTTACCAAATAAAACCTGCTCCCACTATGCTCAGTCTTGTGACTCTTTTTTGCAGAAGTGCATGGTCTCAGTTGATGTTTTGTTCAAGCAAACAAGCAAAACAAACAAACAAACAAAGAACAAACAAAAAGATACCGCTTAGTCTATATGAAAAGCTACCTAGGGTAGCAATCACATTCCTAGCGAATATGCTGATCGGATTAACTGCCAAGCAGCCATTCCGTCAGGAGGCGATTCTAATACCACAGGAAGGCAGGGCAGGTGCAGGACAGAGCTGGGGAGAGAAAGGAATAGTCGTGGGCAGCTTACTATTGCCAAGTGCCTTACAGATGTATTCTCTTTGAATCCTTATAACTCTCTGCAATAAGTATCACTACAACTTTAGAGATGGGGAAAAGACATTTAGAATTTATAAAAAGAAGGGACAATATATTACTGAGGATTAGTGAATTTTGCCATTAGTCTAGGAGGAAAAAACATTTAGAATTTATAAAAAGAAGGGACAATATATTACTGAGGATTAGTGAATTTTGTCATTAGTCCAGGAAGCATTGATTCCCCTATTCAATATTGCTATAATTATTAGATTAATGGTGTCAGCAGGCTGGGGTCCTTCATGCATTAAATTTACTCCTAAATCATCTCTTATAATAAATTATTATAGCTCATTATGACAGGAGCAGAGGGAATCACTCAATGTCAGAATTTAATTTCCCACCCAGGCCTGACTATGATGGTTAATTATCGATAGATATTTTACCTGAAATTCCATCCACCCTTAAAAAAAAAGCGAAGCAAGCAGATGTTTTGTTTTTGCCGCTTTAACAAGCGCCTACATAGCGAGAAGGGAACTCTTTCTTTATCTCTTGGCTGCTAGGTAAGAATTGGAACCATCTGCTCTTTCCTGAACATAAACCAGCTTGGGCCCGGCCAGCTGTGGAGACTCACACTGAGGGATGGTTTCTTCCTCTGGAATACGTCTCAACAGGACAGAAGGAATGCTTACAACCTTATGCAACAATTTAAATAAAAATTAATACTAAAGAAAATCCCTGTGCTTTATTCTCTGGATCCTTTCAATCCCTAAACAGACATATATAGAAATAAAGAGAAGGCAAGAGATTTAACAGCAAGATTTCCTTTTGACTGACTAAAATCTGAATTGGGAAAAAAAAAAAAAAACCTCTTTGAATTTCTCCTTTTCTCAAGTTTGTATAATTGAATTTTCTTGGAATTTACAAAATTCCCATGTTTAAATAAATTGAAATCCCTCTCAAAAGTCCTTTTCCTGCCAACTGTAATTAGCTTTTAATTACTTTTCCTCAGCCAGACACCTCAGTTTTGACACATTAATAGCGACCACAAACATTTTTCCCAAAAGTGGAAGCAGGGTTCTGAGTAGAGATATGGCCGTGTAGCCAGTTGAGTGAGTAGTTTTTTTGTGTTTATCTGTGCATGTGCCACAAGGCCAGCATTAATGGCAGCAGATCCTGGGCGGGGATAATCTTCGATTTAGAACTTTTAGTGTTTCTTTGCTACTTGCTTTTTGAGGTGTTGGAAACACTAATGGCTTAGAGGAGACCTTCCCACTCCTGGTGTGCCCCCAGCAATCCAGCCTCACTGTACAAATGGAAGCTGTAAGCCTTAGGTAAGTGACCATATTAGCAATTCCAGTGAAGCCAAAGCTGATGTCCTATGTCATTTCACTCTAACTCTGATGGCTGCCTGTCTGAGGAAAGGATGTGTCCTTGGCAAAGGCGTTCAGAACAAGTACTAGATAATTCACTGCAACTGAAAAAGCTTATTTCATTTGCTCTTCCTTTTCCCTCAGCTATCCTGCCCAGCCCTTCTGGGTCTCTTCCCAGTCTCTGTTAAAGCTGAGGCTAAGTCTGTGACTGAGGCTGCCTTAGTCACCAGCCTGCTGTCCTCAAGGATAATTCATAAAATAGCTTTCTACAGGGAGAAGCTGCAGTCACATCTTTTATGTGTTCAGGACAGTCTTCTCTAGATGAGTTAAGGAGGATGACGGGCGTGCATCTGAAGCCTAATTCTTACAGGCAGCAACACAGAATAAAAATAAAATTAACACATAGTAAACATTCACAATGTTGCAAGCGCTGGGTTTTCTTCCCATTGGAATCTTCAATCTTGAGGTAAGGGCTGTTTTTATCCTCACTTAACAGACAAGCAAACTGAGGTTGAGAGAGGTTAAATGATTTGCTCAGGGTCACAGAGCTAGGAAATGGCTGTCTGACTCCAGCAGTTGCTCCAGCAGCTGCCTCATTGGAGGAATAAAAATGTGAGCACACGGTTTCCAGGCCACCAAAACTCAATCCTTTACAGCGGTCCCCAACCTTTTCGGCACCAGGGACCGGTGCTCCTATGAGAATCTAGTGCTTGAGGATCTGAGGTGCAGCTGAGGTGGTGATGCTAGTGCTGGCGAGCGGCTGCAAATAGAGATGAAGCTTTGCTTCCTGGTCTGCCCGGTTCCCAACAAGCAACTGATCGGTACTGGTCTGTGGCCCAAAGGTTGGGGACCCCTGCTTTAGGACACCTCTACCCATGACATTACAGCACTCATAAGCTCTTGTAATATATACTAAATCAGATTTGTATTTATTTGGCCACAGAAGTCCCCGGCAAGGCATATCAGGATCTACTCTACCCATTAAAGTCCCATGACTTTCTAGCTTTTAACCTGCCCTCACTTCAGTAGCCCATGTGTACACTGCCTCGTATTGTGCACCTGAATTGCATGTGTTCCAACTGTCCTGAAAAATGTCTGGGGCCTCAGTGAGTTTCCTGGGCCACAGGCCATGGCCATGGATTTTGCTATAGAATTGAGAATTGGGGAAATGAGAATACTAACTGGATATTTGATATTAAGGCAATACTACTGTTATAGTGTTAGTTGGGATAATTGTATTGAGGGCTTTTTTTTTTTTTTTTTAAGGAATCCTTCCCTTTTACAGATTCATGTAAAACTAATTTGGTGTTGGGGAGGAAACGGGGTGGGGGAGTAGATGAAACAAGAGTCGGGCTCTGAACAGCGAATGTTGAAGCTGGTGAAGCCTTCATGGGAGTTTATCAAACTATCTTCTCCACTTGTGTTTGGACATAAAATTTTCCATAATAATTTTTTTTTTTAAAGAAGGTTGGATCTGATTGAAGGAGAAATCAGAGTGGTAAACGATATCCTTCAGAAGCTACAGTACAGGGTGACTGCAGAAATAAGAGCTTTTCTCCCCAACAAAGATCCGAAGACACACCGAGCTCCGTGACAAGTGAAGGGCCTTTTATTCAGGCAATTCATTAAAAATTAGTTCCACAGGATGGCAAGGTCAGAAATAAGCATACAAAGCCAGAGCTTGTCTACATTTACACATTTATTTGGGTTCAGAGAGACGACACAGATAAAATACTTTGATCATACACAAGTTTATACTTGTTAAGAAGAACAGGTTGCCACGCGTTTATATTTTTAATTTTTTTCTGTCTTTAGTAATGGAATAATGTCGGAGGGCGGCGATGTCTTTCAGAAACACCAGCTGGGAACGTATTTCGGCACGCGAACTTAATAAATACACAGTTTTGAAAACAGGAGAGCACGTGCAGGATGATGAACACTGGTAGGGTCCTTGATTCCTTTTCCTGCACTATATTTACACCTGTGCTTTCTTTGGCCACGTTCCAAAGAGTAACACCCACTCTGAACCCCAGCAGGGACCATGCCTGCAATTTTGGCCGTCTGTGACATTCCATCATCGGTTTCTTCTGTTCTCAGAGATGAAGTAGCATTCGCCTTCCATTTTGTGAAATCACGCAATTCTCGAAGGAGATTTCTCAGTGGGGAGCTTAGTTAGCCGAGGGCATGTCCTGTATTCGAGCTGATGTGGAGGGCGTATAGTTTAGCAGAGAGAGGGAGTATAGGAACAGATGCGAACGTAGTTCTCAGAATATCAATACAGCTACCACACAGAAAAAGACACATCGATAATATATTGTACAAGCTTTTACAGCAACACACGTTGATTTGCAACACTGTACACGGTTCAGACCTAAAGTGCACAACCCCAGTCTGAGGTGACAAGACAGTACTATCAATACGATAAAGGCAACACATTTACACACGCGACTGATTGCCTTTTCTTTCCTCACAGCCTTGTGACAACATGAAGTCACTACCATTTCCACATCTCGGATTAAGACATACCACACTTTTTTTTTTTTTCAAGTATTTTAAAATAATAAACACGATATTGCTATATAAATGGAAATGATCATGTCAATCCTGATTGCAGCGAAAACTAAACTTTTCTAAAATTTGTGAAGAATGATCCCACATCAAGGCCTTCCCTGGGAATTTTGGCTAATGTTCAAATCTGTCTCCCTCCCTCACACCTTCCCTCTTGAGTGGATTACAGACCTACTCAAAGGAATGTTTATTAAAATACTAGGACCTATTAGGCTTCTATTTACCTCCTTCCCTGGGTTATGATTGGTCAGGATTTTACGACATACGGTTGAGCAAAGCTCCCAGTGAACTTGGGGAAGGAGCTAGAAGGCTCAGGGGGCAAGGAAAACAACCTGTGGTTAAAAGCTATTTCCGGTCTATACAGAAGGGCGATTGTTTCTAAATTCGTGCCTGCAGTCTGTATATGAGTTCGCAGTCACCTCTACTAACACTCGGGGTCTGCGGCTCCTTAAGTATCTATGGGAGCTCCTGTCAGCTCATGTCTCCCCATCGGGTCTGCAGGGACAGAGGACGCTTTTAAAATATTTTGAATTCGAAGGATCTTTATTATCTCTGCATACTCTGGTCACTTTGGATCTTGATGGGAAATAGAGAAAAGAAGGTCTTAAGATGCCGTCTCTCAATTCTAGGTGAGGAGCTCATTTTGTTAGAGAAAAAGTAACCACCCATGGAGTAGAAATTAGTTCTTTGGGGCCCCAATGATGGGGAGCCTAGCGGGAGAGACTTTTATGGGTAGGAATGGGGAGGGAATGAGACTAAACAATTCCCCAGGCGGTAAATGACTCCTTCCTTCTAGGATGACGCCGTTATTCTCACACAGAACCCTCTTCTCCCAAGGCTGACATTAATTTGTTGGGCTGAGCCCATTCTGGAGTGTGCTTCATTCGTCTTTGCTCGGGTAGATTAGATTTTATTTTTATTTTCCCTAATTAATCCAAGTGATCTAATAAAAGAATACTGTTTGGGAAGATGCCTCAAGAACCAGAATCAACCTTCGGTTCCAAACAGGTTGAACTAGAAAGCAGAAGAGAGACAATTACCCTGATTTAGTCTAAAACGAAGCCTGGCCTGTCACACTTAACTGGGAAGAGAATTTTGTTGTCGATCTGATCAATCACATTAAGGAACTTGCGATATTCTATTCTTTTGTGTTTGTTTTGTAATACTGACTTTAGATGATAAGCC
>NW_011888961.1:502657-505287 GCF_000151845.1 Pteropus vampyrus
CCATCGGGTCTGCAGGGACAGAGGACGCTTTTAAAATATTTTGAATTCGAAGGATCTTTATTATCTCTGCATACTCTGGTCACTTTGGATCTTGATGGAAAATAGAGAAAAGAAGGTCTTAAGATGCCGTCTCTCAATTCTAGGTGAGGAGCTCATTTTGTTAGAGAAAAAGTAACCACCCATGGAGTAGAAATTAGTTCTTTGGGGCCCCAATGATGGGGAGCCTAGCGGGAGAGACTTTTATGGGTAGGAATGGGGAGGGAATGAGACTAAACAATTCCCCAGGCGGTAAATGACTCCTTCCTTCTAGAATGACGCCGTTATTCTCACACAGAACCCTCTTCTCCCAAGGCTGACATTAATTTGTTGGGCTGAGCCCATTCTGGAGTGTGCTTCATTCGTCTTTGCTCGGGTGGATTAGATTTTATTTTTATTTTCCCTAATTAATCCAAGTGATCTAATAAAAGAATACTGTTTGGGAAGATGCCTCAAGAACCAGAATCAACCTTCGGTTCCAAACAGGTTGAACTAGAAAGCAGAAGAGAGACAATTACCCTGATTTAGTCTAAAACGAAGCCTGGCCTGTCACACTTAACTGGGAAGAGAATTTTGTTGTCGATCTGATCAATCACATTAAGGAACTTGCGATATTCTATTCTTTTGTGTTTGTTTTGTAATACTGACTTTAGATGATAAGCCATAACACGAATAGAAAGAAGGCATTATACCTTTTAAGAATTTTGTGGGCCTATATTTCCAAAATAACTTTGCTAAGGTTTTCTTGTGCCTCCATTAAAAGAAAGAAAGAAAAAAAAAAATCTGGCTTAGTTTTATATCTGCCCCTGCAGTTTGTATAACCCATATAAAATAAAAATCTATGTTACAAAATAGGATTTCTTTTTAATATATATATTTTCCTTTTGTAAAATTATATGTATTTAAATACATTTGAAATGTTGCTATAGGTAAATTAGAAATTTTTTTCTAATACTATGAAAAAGGCAAGAGTTTTTATTGTCAACATATATTTTATATTTACTTTATCCTTTTTGCTGCACCCCAAAGAACCTTTTATGATTCGGGGGCGATTTGGCACTATTCAATCCTACTACTCTGAAGTGAAAATAAAATTTGATTGCACACTATATTAAAAGTAAGGGAAGTATTTATAACAATTTTAAGCTTTTCCTTATTGATTAGAACACAGCCTTTTGTCACTAATTATTAGAGAGGTATACTAAACTTAAGAAAGGATTTTTAAAAGGAGCGATGTTGGTTTTTTTTTTTGTTTTTTGTTTTGATTTTTTAACTGTACTCTACTTTGACACCACGATATAGAAATAGATTTACTCTGGAACAAACTACAAATACATTCACACAGTTTGTGACAACTTAAGTGTCTATCTAGAGAATTGCAACAGCTTAGTGAGCAAGATTATTATAAATCTTGTCCAAGGCGTTCTATTTCTTCAATCAGGAAGTCAATGTCTTGATGAGTTGCTGCGGGATTCGAGATGACCATGCGGAAGAAATTGACCTTGTCTCCCAGGGGCTGGTAGCTGACCATTGTGGTCCCATACTCCATCATTCTGGCTTTGATCACTGGAGCCACCTGCGGGAGAGACCAGATCAAGACGGTGACTGTTTCCCCTAGGGACTCTCCCCTTAATCCAAGAACCCACTATCAAGTAGCACTTTTAATTTTTAACTAAACAATTAGAATCATATTTGTTTTTCCTTGAAGGAATCGCCTTCAACTTTTCCTGGGACCGGAGGACTGGAGCAGCTCAATGCATCCAAGATCTTAAAGGTGATAAGGGGAATAATAAATGGCAGGCTATCGGGTGCTTGCCATCTCATCCTTGACTTTCTGGTTAGTGTTTTGGGAGAATAGAAAAGATCCAGTATTGGTCTAAGGCTAAATAGTTTAGCAAAACAACATTTGGGAAAGAGTTCCCCTCCCCACCCTCCACCCCCAGTAAATGTAAAAACATTAGAAATAAAACAGTTCAGAGAACAGTTACCAAGAGGTAAGCCTCAATGTAAAGTGAAAAATGTATGTGAAAATAAGCAAACTTTTGAGACCCTAGATCAATTTTTTTGAGACCCTAGAGCTGTCTAGTTTTTTTTTTCATTTTCTTTTTGTATTACCTCAGTTTTTATGATATTTTGAAACCTGTTTCTTAATAATGGTGAAGAATCAGATGAGGCAAAAATCTGAACACACAGGACTTACAGAAGTGGTCTGCAGATGAGATTTTACCGCGAGTATGTCAGATGGATGATGACATCACCGGCTGTCCTCTATTGCGTATAAAATGAAGGTCAAACTCTTCTGCTCAGCACAAAGGCCTTTTGTCACCAGCTCTGAGGACTCATCTTCCAGTGCTCACCAAAATAAACCTTCAGCTCTGACAAGACCTATTTATTTAATATCCCTGGAATGTACCACACATATTTTTATCCCTTCACACTTGTCCTCAGTCTTACCATGTCGCACTTGTTCTCTTTGCTTAGAATCCCTTTCCTCTTCCAGTTTAACGTGTGACATGTACTCCACCGCAGTCCTACAAACGCTACGCGGCCCTTCCTGATTTCTCCAGTCCACTAGCATCCTTTTTCTTTTAAGC
>NW_011888961.1:505337-508328 GCF_000151845.1 Pteropus vampyrus
TTTTGATTTTTTAACTGTACTCTACTTTGACACCACGATATAGAAATAGATTTACTCTGGAACAAACTACAAATACATTCACACAGTTTGTGACAACTTAAGTGTCTATCTAGAGAATTGCAACAGCTTAGTGAGCAAGATTATTATAAATCTTGTCCAAGGCGTTCTATTTCTTCAATCAGGAAGTCAATGTCTTGATGAGTTGCTGCGGGATTCGAGATGACCATGCGGAAGAAATTGACCTTGTCTCCCAGGGGCTGGTAGCTGACCATTGTGGTCCCATACTCCATCATTCTGGCTTTGATCACTGGAGCCACCTGCGGGAGAGACCAGATCAAGACGGTGACTGTTTCCCCTAGGGACTCTCCCCTTAATCCAAGAACCCACTATCAAGTAGCACTTTTAATTTTTAACTAAACAATTAGAATCATATTTGTTTTTCCTTGAAGGAATCGCCTTCAACTTTTCCTGGGACCGGAGGACTGGAGCAGCTCAATGCATCCAAGATCTTAAAGGTGATAAGGGGAATAATAAATGGCAGGCTATCGGGTGCTTGCCATCTCATCCTTGACTTTCTGGTTAGTGTTTTGGGAGAATAGAAAAGATCCAGTATTGGTCTAAGGCTAAATAGTTTAGCAAAACAACATTTGGGAAAGAGTTCCCCTCCCCACCCTCCACCCCCAGTAAATGTAAAAACATTAGAAATAAAACAGTTCAGAGAACAGTTACCAAGAGGTAAGCCTCAATGTAAAGTGAAAAATGTATGTGAAAATAAGCAAACTTTTGAGACCCTAGATCAATTTTTTTGAGACCCTAGAGCTGTCTAGTTTTTTTTTTCATTTTCTTTTTGTATTACCTCAGTTTTTATGATATTTTGAAACCTGTTTCTTAATAATGGTGAAGAATCAGATGAGGCAAAAATCTGAACACACAGGACTTACAGAAGTGGTCTGCAGATGAGATTTTACCGCGAGTATGTCAGATGGATGATGACATCACCGGCTGTCCTCTATTGCGTATAAAATGAAGGTCAAACTCTTCTGCTCAGCACAAAGGCCTTTTGTCACCAGCTCTGAGGACTCATCTTCCAGTGCTCACCAAAATAAACCTTCAGCTCTGACAAGACCTATTTATTTAATATCCCTGGAATGTACCACACATATTTTTATCCCTTCACACTTGTCCTCAGTCTTACCATGTCGCACTTGTTCTCTTTGCTTAGAATCCCTTTCCTCTTCCAGTTTAACGTGTGACATGTACTCCACCGCAGTCCTACAAACGCTACGCGGCCCTTCCTGATTTCTCCAGTCCACTAGCATCCTTTTTCTTTTAAGCCATAAATAGATGATCCTTACCCATAGATTACGACTGTTTCTAATTTCCTATTGTCCTTTTACTTAAGAGAAAATATGTGTGATCTCTGTACTTCAGCCATAAGCTCCTGGTGGGAAGGCATGGTGTCTTTCACTTCTTTTATTTCCGAGAGGCACTGGTGCCTTTTGAGGGCTCCCTGAGAACGTATCAACTCTAAGGCATCCATTTACATTAAGTCTAACTGTATGTACGATCTGTCCCCATGTGTTACCATTGGAGGTTGTAAATACAACATCCGATCTTTTAAGTTCATTGCTACAAACACGTAACCAGAGTGGTAGACATCAGAGATGTTTTAGACTCATTTTGGATCCACATGGTCAGCAACTCAGTTCAACATGGGACCATGCCTGCCACCACAGTTAGATCCATTTTAAATGAAGGAATCCTTAGAGTCAAATGGAATGCTGTTATGAACGTGTCACCTTTCAGTACCAACACTTAAACAATCATTGGTTTACAAGAGGTTTTCAATTTCAAAGTACTAGCACACGATCAACACAGTTTCCATCAGGCCCAATGATTTGTTAGAAACTGGAGTGGGGGCGTCACACACACAAAATTTCCCTCTCACCTTCTAAGTTCTTCTAGCTGGGTTAATAATCAAATTGAACAGAAACAGATTAACAGGGGGAAATGTCCAAAGTTTCTTTTACAGATGCATGTTTGGGGGTGCCATAATGAGACCCAAGGTGGTATTGGGCAGTTGAGATTTTCACGCCATTCTGGAGCTAAAGGGAAGAGGGGTCTGTGGTTTAGGACTTCCAAGGGCAGGAATGCAATTCACATGGAGATGAAAAAGCAAATGAGGTAAATGAATTTCCTTGGGCCATTTTAACAATGGGACACAGAGAGGACTTAGAACAAATAGGCCTTGCCAGGTTCCTCCCTGTTTATCACACACTAGTTTTTTTTTTATTAAACTATTGTTATCTGTGACATCTGGAGCTCCCTTCCTGGAGCAGGTCCTCCATCTAAATTCCTCTAGGCAGATACAGGGGAAGGGTCCGAGGTTGTTTCTGAGTCTTTTGTTCCTTACTAATGAGCTTGAAATAATTTATATCCCCAAAGGCATATTTTAGGGTGGCATCTCTGCTATCCTTCATTCCCAAAGACAAAGCCAAAGACAGACTTCGCGTTCCCCTTTATTTCACCTTCATTTCACATCCCGAACCTAATTCTTTATAGAAAAATGTGGACAATGGCTCCAACGCTGAGATTTTCTGATTCCAGATGAACAAATCCTTAAGTCCCTTCCTAGCCTTTCTCTATTCCATGGAGAGGTAATGGGAAGAGGAATGTTTCTGTTGGGCTGACCCTCCTTTCACCCAGAGGATTTAGGATGTATGCAGAGCACCAAACTCATCTCAGGAAATACGTATAAAAAGAATTTAAATATCCGAAGTCTAAGATCAGGTTCTGAAATGGATCTACTAGAATATTGTAGCTTAAGGATGTGACATTTATCACTTCGTGCTGGGAGGCATGGCAAATCAACGTGTTCCTGGGAAGAAAAATCCCGTTAGAAAGGGAATTCCAAATTCATGGGTCTGCAGGAATTTAAGGGGAAAAAAATCTTATAATTATTCCTTAATTTTATTTGTGCAACAAGTCACT
>NW_011888961.1:508378-518471 GCF_000151845.1 Pteropus vampyrus
GAGCTCCCTTCCTGGAGCAGGTCCTCCATCTAAATTCCTCTAGGCAGATACAGGGGAAGGGTCCGAGGTTGTTTCTGAGTCTTTTGTTCCTTACTAATGAGCTTGAAATAATTTATATCCCCAAAGGCATATTTTAGGGTGGCATCTCTGCTATCCTTCATTCCCAAAGACAAAGCCAAAGACAGACTTCGCGTTCCCCTTTATTTCACCTTCATTTCACATCCCGAACCTAATTCTTTATAGAAAAATGTGGACAATGGCTCCAACGCTGAGATTTTCTGATTCCAGATGAACAAATCCTTAAGTCCCTTCCTAGCCTTTCTCTATTCCATGGAGAGGTAATGGGAAGAGGAATGTTTCTGTTGGGCTGACCCTCCTTTCACCCAGAGGATTTAGGATGTATGCAGAGCACCAAACTCATCTCAGGAAATACGTATAAAAAGAATTTAAATATCCGAAGTCTAAGATCAGGTTCTGAAATGGATCTACTAGAATATTGTAGCTTAAGGATGTGACATTTATCACTTCGTGCTGGGAGGCATGGCAAATCAACGTGTTCCTGGGAAGAAAAATCCCGTTAGAAAGGGAATTCCAAATTCATGGGTCTGCAGGAATTTAAGGGGAAAAAAATCTTATAATTATTCCTTAATTTTATTTGTGCAACAAGTCACTCTTGCTCTTAAGAACTGATAAAACAATGATATATTTTACTCAGTGAATTAAACTCTGATTTAGTTTTCATGAGTAATACAAGCAAAAACACATACGAACGTCACTAATTATGAAGGACAACCTCCTCTAACTTTTTAGATGAATGCGAAACAAAGGCCGAAAGATGAATAGTAACGGCCATCGTCCCAAACAGATTTTCACATAAAATAAGATGGAATCTCTATAGTTCCTGAAGCCAGCTAGGTTGGCAGAAATCATAGCTGTCTAAATACATATAACTGTTGATTGTTCCCAGAAAATGATAATGAACTAAAATTAGCGGGAACATGGAACATCTACTTCATTACATAATCACTAATTGCAGGTTAAGAAGGAAAATAAAATTCTGATTCTTCTGGTGAATATATAGAGTTTTCACTTATTTCTAAACTTTTTTTTGAGGGGGGGGGCACATTCTTGGTTTTGTTGAATAAAGAAAGCCAATTGAGAAAGAGAGAAGCTACCTGTTGAAGAATTCACTAGTGTCCTAATCAGCAAAAGATTTTGGGGGCTGCCTTAAGAGTTTTAGAGTATCATTTTGTCACTTGTGCCATTAACTTTTTCAAGACTACAACCACTAGTCGCAAGTTGAGCATCTGACTTGTGGCTAGTGTGACTAAAGAAGTGAACGTCTGGTTGAAGATAATTTTAACTGATTTAAATTTAAATAGCCACATGTGGCCACTATTACGATATTGGACAGTCCAGATGATTTATTTCACCTCAGCTCTTTCCCTCTGGGAGTGTGTGTGTGTGTGTGTGTGTGTGTGTGTGTGTGTGTGTGTGTATAGATTTTACTGGTCCCTGGACATATATTTCAAGGACTTTATACTTAATAAGAAACTTTTCTGAAACTCTGAAAAATTATTGACATAAATAAACAAAAATTAACCTTGATATTTTATGTAGTTCTATTTTGATTTCCAATTTTAAACTGCTAAATTCTATCACAGTCAGGAGAATGGAGTCACAGAAGAGGAAAAAATTAGGAGAATTTATTTTGCAATCCCCAGAGACTTTCAAATTTAAATCACCAACAGTATAAAAAGAGTTTAGTAATAGTCTAATGGCTGTCCCCCAGAAATAATCTCCATCTCCATCATAGTTTATGTGATGTGCTAAAATCTAAGGGGCATTTGAAAGGCATTTGTATTCAACTGGGGGAAATGCAGAGTTAACTTTTGCTCACAAAATGATGAATAAAGACTTTCTGTTCTGTATTCACATCTTGTTTCATTTCTCAGCTCAGTTAATGAATTACTTCAATAAATGAAATCAGCCAAACTACTCCATGTATTCTTTGTCTGGTCGGTGGGTTCAGTAAAAAAGTGAAAGCCAATAAGAATGAAAACACTGAATTTTTAACGAACTTGTCAATTAAATTAGCCATTGTTAAGATAATACACACCATGGAGAAACCACCATAACACTTCCAGAAATAAAAGATGAATTCTTTCCTCTCAATGACAGCAGGCCCTTTTTAAAAATCTGCACCTATCACGTTCTCTAATGAGACCCCCACCCTCACTCCCTTCTGCTCTAGGGCTGGATTTCCTAGAATAAACCACTTCCCTAAAATTGCAAACATGACCATGTTCCCTCCCACTCTGGCCATAGGCACCCATGGATCCCCTTCCTAGAAGCTTCCTTCCTCGTGGTCACTCTCCACCTGGGATATACATGGGAATCACCTGGGGGAACTTTTAGAATCGTACCCAACCTCATCCAAAACCAACTGGATCAAAATCTTGGAGTGAGGCCTGGTCGCCAGTATTTTTATTAAGCAAACTTACATATAGTTGTAAGTATAGTTCGGGACAATTCTAATGTGTAGCCGGGAATGTGAACCAATTCTCTAATTAGGAGGCTTGATATAAAAATCTCAACTATATATACGTTTGATTCTGGGTCTTTAAGGGCAGGTGTTAAAATTTACAAGCATTTCTGGAGGTTTTAAATCCACATGAAATCCTTTTCTTCATTGAACATAGAAGGAAATAAAGTGTTCTGGAAGGTCAGTGAGGCAGCCTAGGCTCCTTTGCAGTGAGGGAGTGGGCCTTCCCTGCTCTAGAGAGTGACTGGAGGAGGTCCCCTCCTTTGTGGAAAATGGAAAACCAACCGACCAAGCAAGCAGCCAGCCAGCCAGCCAGCCAGCCAGCCAGCCAACCAACCAACCAACCAATCTACCAGCCAGCCAGCCAACCAACCAATCTACCAACCAATCTACCAGCCAGCCAGCCAGCCAGTCAGCCAGCCAGCCAGCCAACCAACCAATCTACCAGCCAGCCAGCCAGCCAGCCAGCCCAACCAACCAACCAACCAACCAACCAACCAACCAACCAACCAGCCAACCAACCAATTTCCCAGCCAGCCAGCCTATCAACCAACCAATCTACCAGCCAGCCAGGCAACCAACCAATCAACAAGCCAGCCAGCCAGCCAGCCAACCAACCAACCAACCAACCAACCAACCAACCAACCAACCAGCCAACCAACCAATTTATCAGCCAGCCAATCTCTTAGGCTCTGGGGTCAGACTTTCATTGTGATTTTGAGAAAGTGACTTTTTCTCTTTGTGCTTCAGCCAACCAACCAACCAACCAACCAACCAACCAACCAACCAGCCAACCAGCTAACCAACCAATTTATCAGCCAGCCAATCTCTTAGGCTCTGGGGTCAGACTTTCATTGTGATTTTGAGAAAGTGACTTTTTCTCTTTGTGCTTCAGTTTCCCCACCAGCAGAACAGAGAGACACCAGGACTTCCCACAGTAGGCAGCTGTGAGAGTTAAATGATGTCACACTAGATCAAAGTTGAGCCTGGGTCCCAACACACTCTAAAACAGTGGTCGTTATTACTACTGCTCCTGGCCCTGTTACCTTCTAGGAGTCACCACAGCTTTAAAGAACCCACAGGGCAGCCTTGACCTTGACGGCTCAAGAGGGTCAACAGCAGTTTTATTTTCTAAACATTTCTCATGCCTGAAGTCTCTTTCATGCTTGTAACTAAGCACCAGTTTTGCTTGGCAGGTCAGTCAATGTCAGCAAGGGTTCTCGCATTATGAATGCGAGTACAGGTTATCACCTAATTGCTTATTCTAAGACATCATAAATTCACCCTCAGAAAATAGAAGCAAGCATAGTTGTTAAAAGTCTAGCTATTCCAGCTTTGTATGCTCTGGATTTGCAGGAGCCCACAGAAGGAATGAGTCTGTGCACCAAGTTCAAAGGCAGATCTCTCTTAAAGATCTATGAATATATCTTAAAGATGACACGCATGTGAAAGGCCCAAGGCACCCAGCAACATCCATATCTGGGAGCTTATATCACTTACCTTTGAGAGGCGGCTCATTCTCTCTTCATTGTCTTCCAGGACACGCAAACTCGGAGGGACATACCAGAAGCAGACATTTGTGTGCTGAGGCTACAAAGAGGAAAGTAAGATTTACATTCAGCCCAAACTGGCGATTTTGAAAATTCCAAGGATATTTCTAATCTATTTATTCTGAAGCTTTGAATACGATTTCTATTTTTAAGTCCATAATCACCTTTAGAGTGCTTGACTTTCACGACATTATACACAGTTATTTTTTCTGAGTTTGATTTTTGCTCTAGCTCAGAATCATTACCCTGTCATCCCTGCTTCTGCTTGGTTTTGGTTCCACTCACCCGGACAGAACATTATCGACATAAAAAATATCAGGGATAAGAATTGTAATTGACTAAACATGTTGGGATCGTAGAAATCAGAAGACATACCTTTCCATCGAACACCATTTCATATCCTTCTCGGTTTTTTATGATATTGTATAAATACTCTGCCAGCTCCAAACACTTGTCAATATGTGCTTCAAACCCCGTAGTCCCCTAAGTAAGAGAAGAAGGAAGAGTCTCAGGCCGGCTGATAAAGGTGAGTGACCACTCAGGCTGAAATGGAGGACCAGTGAATCCTCCAGACAGGTGGTCTTTCTACCGCTTCTGTCTCAGCATTGCTCCGGCACCTTCCTTACATAAGACAGTGTTTCTGGAGGATTTTCTGGGCATTATTTCTCCTTTAATGTTCTCCTCTTCAGGTGTTTTTGTTCCCTTTCACATCTGTCATTACCGGTCTCCACGGCAACTCCTTTTGTTCAGAGCCTTCATTCCCCAGGCAATTATTTTGATTACTCAAGGGGAAAATTTGCCTCTGCCATTCATAGGGGTAATTGTGGCAGTCATTAACGACAGGAGGACTGGGCTATTCTCTTCCTGTGTATAAGTAGCATCATCAGGGACCCCCCCAGGATGCCTGCTTAGCCCCCGCCCATCACATAAATTTGCCATTTCCAGACCCCGCTTTTGTTCACCAATGTACCTCCATTATAGAACAAACAGGGTAGGTGCTCAATGAATATTTGTTGAACACACGGATGAATGAATGTTAAGGGGCACACAGATGCTTTGTCAGCCTGTCATTTTGCAAAGCTCATTAGATTTCTCCTCTGGGGATAACTGACTCATATGTGTATGATGGGTGAACATTACCACAGCAGCCTTTTAGCTTCTAGCTCTGGAAACCAGAGGTCTGGACTTACGAAAAACAACACAACCATCTTGGACTGGAGCTGCTTAACTGATGCCGGGACACACTATTCGTCATTAACAGATTAAGGAATAGTAATTTATATTTAGGTTACTATTTTTCACGTGATTTATCCTACTAAGGAGAAAATGTGGATTTCCTTGAACATTGCATTCTCGAGGCAGATCTGATAACTGAGGGTTTACTGGTTAGTGCCAGGCTCCTCCTCGTCCTCCTCATTATTGATTTTTCACCTTGTTTCCTCATTCCTGAGAGCATGAGGGCATACAAGACAGAACATCGTAGCCAACTCTTTTGTGGTTCTTGGGAGAGATGCCTTCTCCTTCCCTGGCTGGCGTTACTAGAGAGCTTTTGATGTGAGAAGATAATTATCCTCACCTCTGATCTGGAGAGTGGGACTCGGTTTATCACTTTAACAATGACTACCATTTCATTTTGCAAAAAACGTGGCTTTAAGTTGAAAGCCAAGTGGGAGTTTCTGAGGTTTAGATGTCTAAGTACTTAAGGTCTTGCATAAGGAATTAAGAGAATGTGTCCATAAGTTATGCAGCTGCTGTGATGGTTCTGTTTCCTCCTTTTATCCCCTCTCTTAGTGCTTTTATTTCAGTAATTTAGAAACTGGATCCTTTGCCTTTATTTCAGGCTTCATTTGGTCCTGCTGTTTAATTCACACCTGATGTCCTCCAAGTCATTTCTCTGAGAACCAACTGGCTGCACCATGCTGGCGAGGAGGCTTCAGATGGAGAAGGAGCAGCAGGAACTGATGAACCGTGAGAGAAACACTTTCGTGTAAACGTGGCTTATGATTATCCCCTTAATAAAAACACCCCAGGAAAAAGAGACAAAAAGGATGACGCTGAACAATATTTAGAGATCGAGTTTTCTTCAACTTCCTAGCTGATACTTTGTAATTCCTACCAGTTGATGAAATAAAAATAAAAATCTCACTCCTTTTAAAACAGCTTGAGAGTATACCAATAATTCATATTCTTGATTTATTCATTTTTTTTCCAAATGAAAGTGTCATTGACAACAGAATGAGTCTCATCTCGGGTGGTGTGTCCTTGTCAGGCTCTGAACTTTTACAATAGGAAGAGGTCCCCTGCCCAAGGGATGGGAGCCCAAGGGACAGGAGCCCACCCATCACACCACTGTTATGGGCCACAACTTCCCTGAGGCCTCCCTCCAGGTAGCTTCCCAGCACTTAGCAATACTTAGAGAAAATTCAGCTAGGGTAAATAGAATTATGGAGGCTTGCTGTCCCTGGAGACCATCTGAGAGTTATTTCCGTCTGAAGCAAGACCATCTTTTCTATTTAACCTGCCTTTTTCTAGGAAGGATTTAAAGAAGATTCCAAAAAGTCACTGTGGACTGTATCATTTTACTCCCAAGCCCCCTCTTTTTCTTGTTAATCATCCCTCTGTCTCAACTGCTTAAGGCAACTCAGTTTACTTGGAAATATTTTACAAACAATAGCATATGGAACCCACGGCTGTGGACATGGTCCATACCTCTTCACAAAGACCTGAGGAAGAACCCGTTCTGTGGTCTCAACCCAGCATGCTTCGCTCCTGCTGACCAAACTAAAATTTGTCAGAACTTTCCCAGGCACACAGGACCTCGGGGTGTGACAACTTCCTTCTAACTGTTCCCCTCTCGTTTCCTTTTTCATGTGCTCTCTTAACAGTTGTGTTTATCTAGCCTGTCCTGCTGGCTCTGGCCATTGTCTTTTGTGGGAGGTAAATGAAACCAGGTGGAAGTCATCGATTTGAGATATTTAAGTTAGGAATCTGGTCAAAATTAAAAATAAAATCTTTGACCTTTTCAATCTGCTTACTTTTAAACATACACTTATGTTCCCTGAAGGCTACAGTTAGGTCCAGCTAGTACTGTGCACTATTAACTACGATTTTCATTTCCGAGAGAGGAGTGATTGTCTACAGTTAAATTCTGAGGTCAAAAGAGAAACTGTACAGAAGTAGGTAATTAGATACTTCTGGAGTTTTTAAAAAAGCTTTATAACTAGAGGTCACCCCTTTGAAACGTCAAAAATAAGTTATCCTAATGGGTTTTTTACTTTACCTTTTTGATCTCCAAACATATGCTTTTAGATTGCATTAATCTGCCCAAGTGACCAATCACTGGGTAAAAACAACAACAAAACACCTTTTAAACACCAGATGTTCTGCTGTATACAGCAACATGGTTTTGTTTTTTAGATGTGTGAGCATTCAGAGCAATTCAGCTTAAGAGAAAAAAAATGTAATGGGTTTTATTATATTCTTGCCTATGGTAGAATGCAGATATCTAGATATAGAATTAAAGAAACTTAATTTGGGGCAATTTTCAACTTGGAAATCAATTTTTTAACATGTCATACTAAGAGTCACCGGGTATAGTTTGTGTTTTTAGTTGACATTCAGCTGATCCACACGTGCTCACCTTTGCTCTCCACATCAGCCATAACTTAAAAACATCAACGTGGCGTCCGCACTGTAAAGCCTTGTCCCCAGTGTCATAGGACAAGTCATAGTGTTTATCTTGCTGGAAGAGGTAGGAGGCGTGCATCTGGTTGCAACTCTGCATCAATCCCTAGAAGAGAAGAGAAAACTTGGGAAATACTACTGACTTTCAAAGGGGTTCTATTACATTTACATGGTGATGGAAATTATTAAGGAAAAAATAAAAGAAAAAGACATCGAATATCATAGAGACAGAAAACAGTAAGAATCAAATGAAAAAAAATATCTGGACAGGATGGGCTGCTGTGATAGGTCAACTCTGGGATAAATGGCATAGAGTCAGACTTCACCAGAAGTTAACTAGACAAGGTGTTTATTAAAAAAATAATCGCAATCATAGTGTGATGCTCATTCTTTGGGAGAACATTCTGATGTTCTGGTTTTGTTGCAATTAAAATATTTTGAAAACTCTTTGGTTCTGTGTTTCACTCATATTTAGCCCAAGAACTTTATTATTTAGCTGTTAGTGTTTGAGTTCTCTTTGGAAATCATAGCTTTTTAAGACAGTTCATTGCTATCATTTTTATATACTGACATCTAAAATAATAAAGACATTGCTACTCTGAGATGGTAAATAACCAATCTTTCAATGTCACGTTCCTCTCTCAAGAGCGGTTAGAACATCAATACTACACTTTCTTACTCAGTTGCAGTTAAAGTGGAAAGTTTCATTGTCGATGACAATTAATTTTCCCTGGCACCATAAACCCACTATGGACAATGGGTGGCAAAGTGACTGAACTATTCCAAAGGACAATGAATGAATCATATGCTCCCTGCCTAAAATGGCACTGCCAGTCTCCTCACTGGAAACCCCACCACGTTTCAATTTGTCAAGAACCACAGGAATCCTTTGACTCTCATTATCTGCAGCATAATTGTGATTTTATAGAAGCTTTGGCCTTTTCTTTCTCTTGTGACTCATGACGAAAGAAGAAAAGGCTGAAAAAAGGTGATCATTTAGTCGGTTAGCGGTGAGAATCCTTTGAAAAAATTATCCAAACTAAAACAAAACGCAATGCAACTAAAATTTTAACTAGCTCCTAAAACACCGAGTGCCCAGAGGGCAGACGACAGAACAGGGCTCAGCTTTGCAGTTGAGGCTTCATAATCGGTGGATTCATTAAGCTATTTTCTGAGCCTAAGGGAAATTCTACAACATAATTGTAACAGGGCAGTGGGAAGACATTGAATTTAAAGAGAAAATTCACTTGATGACCAATAAAGTTGAAAATTGCAATAGGTGCTTCTATGTTGTTTCATGGTCACAGAAACTCGACAGTAATCTTCCCTAAGCCACGCGAGCTTGCAACTAGTTGCCATCAGTCCAAAGGGAGGCCACCCCAGAGACTGTGGAATGGTGACGGATTGGACCCGCTTCTACTGGGATGGGAAAAGCCTCTCAAAGCACACGACTTCTAAAAGATTGGGCTGTGTTAGTCTCACTGTACAAAAGGATAAGGAAAAGTGATCATTGTTTTTTACAGAAAGGGCCTTGGTGAGATAATATCCTGGTTCTGAGCCATTAAGAAGTTATAAAACATTATGTCCCAAACTATTTTAAATACACGAATAGTTGCTGTGTTATAAAATAGTTGCTGCAAAAGAGATTCCCATGGTCAAATAAATTTAGGGGATTCTATATCATAAATCTCTTATTTTTAGATATTTTCAGTATATATCAGCATATTAAATGTTCTATGCTCCGCAATAATGAAACTTGTTTTTTAACTCTTTAATCGAATATATCCCAAACTTTTTATAAACCAAGAGCTCTCTTATCAGAGGATACATGATACTATCTGGCATTTTTCCTTAGACCTCAAGAAGAGAAATGCTGTCAGAGCATCATAGACTCTTGGATTTGGAAGGAGTCCCAGAGCTATTAATCTGGTCCTTCTCAGTGAAGGAATCTTCCTATCCTCTTACTCATAAGTGATTGTCCAATCTCCATCCAGTCACCTCCCCTGATGATGAATTTATTCCTAAGCACAGCATTCATTATCTGTTGGGCGACTTAATTATTAGAAAAATGTTCCTTTTATTGCCTTAAGTCAGACTTAAAATCATGGGGTATTCCGATTTTGCCATTAGATCTATATCCCCCAGTGTTACTAACCCAGTTCCTTGAAGCCTCAAGGAAAAAAAATAACATCTCTTCCACCTGAGAATCATTTAAACTGTGAAGCCTGCTATATCCTCTCAGCCCTTTGTTGTTTCTTCTTCTTCTTCTTCTTCTTCTTCTTCTTCTTCTTCTTCTTCTTCTTCTTCTTCTTCT
>NW_011888961.1:519943-522016 GCF_000151845.1 Pteropus vampyrus
TTCTCAGCTTGGGGATTTCTGGTGTTTGAAAAGTCTAAACCATAGTCCTGATTCAGATTTATTATTATTATTATTATTTTAATCTGGATACAGTAATTGTGTCTTAACAGACTCCTGGTTTCCATCTCATCCCCCACCTTGCACCATAGTTATCGTCTAGCTCTGGTTATGACTTTCTCCCTTTTTCTAAATTGTTAGCGGCTTCCTTTTGTCTCCAGCCTTAATTCCAAACGGCAGGGAATGGCTGAGATGTCCACACGGGTGAGCCATAGGCTGGGTGTTCGGTCCTGCATACTTTCACTCTCTCGTACCCATTTCCATCACTCCAGACTATTTTTGGTGTCAGAAAATTCCATTGTCACGCTCCTAGATCTCTTGATGTGATTTCCTCTTCCTGGGATGTCGCCTCCCTTTGCTTCATTTGGCTAAATCTTACTTCTTCTTTAAGGCCCAGATTAAGTCTTATCCCTGCAGCTTCCTTGGACTTCATTCGACGTCTCTCCCTCACTCCACTGTACTGCTCCGACCCCCTCCTCCTTCAGTTCCCAGAGAAAGCAGTTGCCCCAGTGAGTCCCATCGCTCACTTTAGGTGCTCATCAGGCAGGCGAGTCTGTCCACACGTCTTCTGAAAGACTGAGAGATCCTTGAAGATGAGAATCAGGAAGGCGACCGTGGTATAAAGAGACTCATAGGAGGAGGAAAATAGTTGTGCCATCCAAGGCAGCTGCCCTTCCTCTGGCTGCACAACACGCTTGGGCTCACCCTGTTGCCAGCACCTGAGGTGAGAGAACCCTGGGAAGATGTAAGGATTGGGAAAGATCTCATTCATCTAGCTGATGAATGGCAGGCTTGGGCAGCCAATCAGAGAACACTTATGGGCCTGGGGCTCTTATCTGAATCAGTGAATAGTCCAAGCTCTTTTTCCAGTCTTTCTTTGGCTTTGACGTCTTGTCAGATACGTTAGGACTGGAATTGAGGAAAGAAGCAAAGGCACTTCATGACCAGATGGCTACTACCCTGGAAAGAGGACTAAATGACTTCATGAGTAATAATGGAACTGTGGTATTGAAAAGCTCCTTGCAAGAGAATATCTCCTAGCTCTGTAAAATAACCCGAATCAAGGAACCTGGACTCTCAGCAGTAGGAAATAGTGGTTAAGAGAGGACAGCTGGGGAGCCAGACAGTTTGAGTATGCACACAGGTTCTATCACTTCCTAGCTGTGTGACCTTGAGCAAGCTACTTAACCCCTCTGTGCCTAGATTTCCCTGTCTGTAAATAGAATAATGGTAGTTTGACACTATTGTCTGACACATCATAAGCATTAAATAAGGTTGTCTCTCGCTATTGATTTCAGTTCTCATTTACAAACTTTGTGACGCTGGGGACATAGACGCCGCCATTTCATAATAGTCTACAGCTATATGTCTAATCTTAATGAAACTCCATGGAGAAGAAAACAGCTGTTCTGCATTTCTGTGACTGGAGGTGTTTATTTCTATGCAGTGGCCAATGTGTCCTTTTAGACTAGGAAGTGTCAAGGCGCACGACTATCTGTCACTGCCCCCCTCTGTCTCAGAGGAGCTGTCTCATAAAGACTGCAAAAAGCTACGCAGAGCGAGTCCATGGCATGGCCTCCATCTATTTGAGAAATGATGGCAGTTTATGAAAAATGGCCTCAGGTTCATTTCAAAACGTTTTGCCATGGGATTCAGTCACGAGGCGTCTGTGATTTTCCTCACGTTGAAGAGAACTGAGTCCCCTCGGGTTGTTTTCAGTCAGAGCATTGTGTCCTCAGTTACCACTCAGACCCAGCCGCTTTCCCCTTCTCATCCTTCCAGACCTATTCTTTGTCCTCTGCCTCCGGTGCGTGGGTTCGCGCCGTTCTCCTCGCACGAATCCAGCTCCAAACGTGCGGCTTTGGTTTCCTTCTCTTCTCGCTCTCCTGACACTGCCCCTTGCAGGTGGTTCTGTCTCCCCACCTCCTGTCACACCGTCGGCACCTCTCACCTCCACCGCCTCGCGGCCCCGGACATCTGCCCAATAGCTTCTTTCTGGTCCACCCTTGGCCTCCA
>NW_011888961.1:523151-540279 GCF_000151845.1 Pteropus vampyrus
GCCCAAATGAAGCAATTTCTACCCATGAACATTATGCCCAGGGGTTTCCACCTGCCCTACAACCTTATTCACCATGCTGATGATAAGTCTCAGATAAATGCGGGGCAAAGCGAATTCTGCTCTAAGAGGAACACCAGCAGTCCTCAGTTTTTAAGGACTTCATATCTGGCTATTCCATTTAGTAGATTTAGTTACAATACAGTTCCAATAATTGTGGCGGTTACAGAAGGCTCTGCGTTCCACAGTGAATGTTCTAAGCTTTGCTCTCAAATAATAGCCTTTCTTGGGAAGGTGTGTGGGTGTATATTTTTCCAGGGTGGGTAATTTAGCAAGCTTTCAAATAATCATTGGTGTAGGATGAAGCATGACTTTCAGCACTTGGAGTCCCAGGTGGCATGAAAGGTAGAATAACAGATGCTTATGTTTTGTGCCAGTCAAAAGGGAGCTCAAAGGAGAGAAGGTACTGTGCACGGGACACCTCTCTCGAAAGTGCATGAATTTAATTCCTGGGCTTGTCATCTGAACAGGCACCTTCTGAATTCTTCTCTTCTGTTTAAAGTCTCTTTCTGTTTAGGTCATTGCCTCTTCCTTAAGCTTCTGGTTTCATGCAGATCATCATGACAAAAGGAATTCAGCCTGAGAGAAGCCCGGAAGGAACAGAAGCAGAGACTAGAACTGGCTCAATTTGGGATAGGGACAAGCCTGTCCCCATCCACTCACACTTACATGGGTACCAGCAATCAGGACATCTGACTCAGGGAAGCGACCCTGTTGGCAGGGGCTGGAGCTGGTCTATCTCCAGTCTTCCCAGCCTCCTTTTTAGTAATTAGGCAAGGTCTGCCTCAGTAACCTCATTCCCACCTTTCTACCCTCATAGGTTCTCTGCGTGTGAGTGGGCCTGAGTGTCACAGAGAGCACCCTGTGCGTTTTCTCTGGCCTGGCTGCTGCACATGACCAGTGCTAACAGAAGCTCCTGAGCACCGTCAGCCTCCCTCCTCGTCTTGAAATTGTGCCAAGCCGTCCAGAAGCAGAGCCAGTGAGAAACTTTTCCTAGGAAGCATCTGGCTGCTTGGCAGGGCACAGTGGGCATTTGGCAGGCTCAGATGAATTCAGGCTTTCTCAGTTGCCTAGACGAGCTCACAACTGCAGTTGACCTGCCATGTTGTGACGGGAAAACTGGGAACTCTGAGCCCCCTCTGCATCTAGTCCAGAACCAAAGCCTGAGACTGATTCTGTATTCTACATTTTTTTCCTTTGGACCTGAATATGCTTTATGCTAATCAGATACTACCTCCTTTGTGTTCTGCAGCTTTTCTCAATGATCTACTGCTTCGTCTCTGAATGAAGGGTGCTTTGCCACATCCATCAGAGCTATGCCAGAAAAAAATTATGGGAATGAAGGCATATTTAAGTTTATATATTTAAGTTTAGATTTGGAGTTTAATATGACCAGTAAGTTACTTACTGGTCATATTAAACTCCAAACCTAAACTCTCAACACTGATAAATTCTTTGCTTTGTGAAATTATTTATTGGTTTCTTTAAAACATTGGCTATTATCCAGTGTTTTAAAGCTATAGATCTTCCCCCAGAAAACTGTGAACAGCCTGCTGTTTTAAACAATTTTGGTAGGTGGTTCAGAATCCCAGGAAGGTCATTTCTGATTCCTCTGGTAAACCATGGGCCCCAGTTAGGAGTCTCTGTTTAAGAGGCAGTTTACTTGGGTCACTTGATATGGGCTTTGATTTCTTTTTGTTGTTTACACACACTATTCATACGTATATCGCCGCACGAGGCAAGGCACGCAAGCGCAGTACAGAATGGACTCACCTGTACGCCAACCGTTCTTGGAAATTGGGTGTAATTAATTTGCTTTTCACATTTAGTTTTCACACTTTATGTTGTGAACAAGAAAAATGTGTGTACCTCTCCACGCCACTCAGTTTCCACTTGTGTTTCCGGGACATCAGCAATCCTCCACCCCAAGCTGCCTGAAAAAGAAAGATCACACAAGAAAGAAGGTAGTGCTTTTTCATTGCCTAGATTTCTGTAGTTTGGTGTCCTTCAGAATAGTGAGCGTCTCCCAGAGCTCAGGCAATGTAGCGGGGGTTGCTCACCTTCTGGCATTGGACTTGTGGAGTTTAGATTGGATGGGGGGGAGGGTGGTATTTAAGTTGTTAGGCTCCATCTCACATTTATATGATATAAAGAACCAAACTAGGGACACATTTCTTCAGTCTGCATGAGGAGACAGCTTGTCCCTGCAGCCCATCGCCAGCACTCAGTCCTAGGGAAGCTCATCATCTCGGATGCAGGAAGCCTGTTAACTCCATAGTTTAAAGTCGAAAAGATGGGCCGGGGACCCCTTCAACAGCTTCCAAATTGCAAGGAAAACTCTTTTGACCATTCTGGATGATTCCAGAAGGAGGAATCAGCTTCACAAGCTTATTTCACTGATGTGTAATTTTGGATAATTTCTCTGTCCAAAAAAATCAAAACAAAACAAAGAAATAAGCAGTCAAGATTTGTGCCAGTCAGTTAGTTGAGCAATTAGAACATGTCCCTTAAAAATTTGTTCTCAAGTTTGAAGTTTTGAATTGTAGTAATCTTTAAGAATAAGTTGTCAGGATGGAAATTCATTGGAAAATGTTAACATTCTTTGTAGGTTTAAAATAATCCTGGGATAATTTTAAAGGGGGAAAAAAACTGTTAGGGTATAATTGTTTCCCCCCATACACACTTTGTTAGAATTTCAGTTCTTTTATATTTTGAAAAAGTATCCAATTTTCCAAATGTGTAATATCATAAGACTTTTTTTCTAGTTTAATTATGGAATGTATAAAAACAATAAGAATATGGTAAACTTGCTATGTTTCAAAGAAAGCTAATACAATTGATTAAAAGGTCTCCCAGCTCCATTTTAAGTAGAAATCTTGGAGGCGAGACCACAGCATCTGCTGGCTGGGGACAAACAGACATTGCTGTTTATAAAGTTATCAGGGTAATCCTTCTCCGAATCAGCTGGCAGGTCGAACAGGCTCTGAGACCTAGGTCACTGATGGTACTTGAGTTGTTCAATCTTTTTCTCAGCATCTTCGTGTGTAAAATAAAGGGATCTCTGGTAGCCTAATGAACGACTCATACTGTGAATCAGGAAAGGAAAAGATAGATAATTGCAATGCAAGACATCTCTGAAATAATAGAAATTTACCTAGCTTAGCCTGTGGATGTTTTCTGCTCCCAAAGGAAGGGAATTAATTTGGTCTGAATACTTTTAAAGCCAACATGATTGAAAGCCAGTGCTACTCAATAACATCTTTGCACCAGAATGTAAATCGACTCATGCTACCTTCACCGAAAAAGTCTGACAATCAAAAAAATGTCAGCTGTACCAAACACTGTGCTCAGTGATACGTTGGCACCAACCCCTTATCTCATCATAGATCTTTAGCAGTTTGCAGAGAGAAGCTAATCTTTGAACCACGCTTTGAAAAATACTGGCCTAAATTTAAATCTCTTCAATTTCTTCTTCTAAAAATTGACTTTTTTTTTTTCATTCGACATGTTTTTGTGGGCACATTTATTTTATTTATTTATTTTTTTAGTGCGAATAAGCCTGGTGTCAAAACTTTCACATATAATTTATCTTCTTAGCTGACCTAGCTAAGAAATTGGAAATTTGGTGGTAGATATTTCTTAGCAAGTTGTCAAGTCTGCCTTTCTCTCCATATATACGAATACATGACTTGAGTTGAGTTTCTTTTACCCTCCATGTTTCCTATGTAAATTCAACTCCTAGTTTACCTTTTTGATTATTCATACAAGAAAGTAAACTCTGCACACATGTGACTGTGTGTATGTACATGAGACGTTGCTGCTCAATGAATTGAGAACTAAGTGCTCAGATAATGGTCAAGAAATAAGAATGTTATCATGTTGGAAAACATTAAGGTATAATCAGCCTCAGACTGCTTCCAGTGAATGTTGTATGTTATTTTGAATTGTGCGCTATTTTGTCTTCACAGTCTTTAAAAGCTGACATATCAGCATTCCTAAAGTGAGAGAGAGAGAGAGAGAGAGAGAGAGAGAGAGAGAGAGAGAGAGAGAAAGGGAGAGAAATTTCATTCCAGAAGCCCCAGGTGAAAATGTGTAAGGATATTTTGGTGGCAGGCCCTATGGGATACTTACATCCACGTGCATCCAGATCTTATACTTTTTGCAGATATCAGCGACAGCTAAGAGGGGATCGAATGCTCCATACACGGTGGTTCCAGCTGTTGCACTCACAAGGAAAGGAACAAATCCCTGTGCAAATGAAAAAGCCCCAAATAATGTAAAACAGGGGTTCAAGAATTCTTTTCAAAAGCTGACAAAAAACAATGAAAATTCTCCCCGTGTCATACACATCTGCATTTTTGGATTCTCCAGAAGTGTCGTCCACACTTTGGAGCCTCGTAAGAACGATGCTCATGCCCCAGGATCTGAGTTCTCCAGTTTCATTACAAGGACAGACATTCTGC
This sequence comes from Pteropus vampyrus, assembly GCF_000151845.1. Classification (NCBI taxonomy): domain Eukaryota; kingdom Metazoa; phylum Chordata; class Mammalia; order Chiroptera; family Pteropodidae; genus Pteropus; species Pteropus vampyrus. The sequence goes on from NW_011888961.1 coordinate 527,672, forward strand.
TCCTCAGAAGAGGCTACACTGGACCCAGAGTAAGGGTTTGCAGTGCCTGTGGGCCATTGACATATCCCAGGGGGATTTTCTGGCCATTTTCTCCCCTCTGCTGACTTTCTAGTCTTCCTTTATCATAACAGGGACTCTGAACTTAATAAGTAAGCAGAAAAGAGAATGGAGAGAAGGAACTCTGACCAGTTCATTACTCCTATTTGGAAATCCTAAGATGACTTATTTGGAGTCTCAAAGAAAAGGATTCACGTGGAACTAAACAATAAGCTATGGATCTTATCTGTCTTAGCAGTTCTCTGTCTGGCCCAGGCTAAATGAAAACTGATTGAAATAACATGTGGCGGCTGAAAGAAGGCAGAAGAACCCTCAAACAGGATGAACGCATATATTTACTCCACATGACAACATGCAGTTACAGAGTCAGTCTGTAGGTGGCAGCAAAGGTTCAATTTGCGGTTTACAAGAAGTTCTAGAACAAGAATGAGGGGAAAATTTGTTGCGGGGCAGAAAAGGCCGAGGAAAATAAATAATTGTTCCTGAGTTCATAATAACCAAATGCATGTGTTATAGCATTGAACTAGGAACTGTAGATTATATCTAATAAAAATGAAACTAAAGGAATTCTAAAAACAAGCTCCCCGACTTGAGAACCAACCAGTCAGGGATATAAATGACTTCCAGAGATTTGTGGGTATCTTTAGCAGGTCTTCAGAACTTGTTACTTCTAAAGAGAGTTCTAAAATGCTTCCTCAAAAATAAGGCGTTTGGAGAGCCAGTCGTATCAGTATGTGTCTAGACAGGAAAAATTGGCCTCTTTCAAATACCATGCTGCATTAGCATGCTAATATTTCCCACTTACGAAAATGATCTTTCGAATGTGTGTCTGTGTAATGCCAACCTGCAACACATAGAAGACAAATGCTTTGGAAATTCTATACAATATTACTGTGTGTATTGTTTATTCGGCAATTTCGACCTTTCCAAAGCAGAGCCTTCAACTCAGGGAAATAAATATTGACTGAATGCAAAATTCCACATTCTCATTAAAGCCAGGCGGTTGAGGCTTGAGTACTCTGCCTAAGAGAATATCAAAGTGTGTTCTCCACTGGGTAGAAATAGAAATATGTACCCTTAGCTTGTTATGGGCTGGATAAAGCTCCCTACAAAAACTTACTTTTTGCTTGGCTTCGACGATCCTTCTTTCAAGATCAGATGGAATCATTTTTCCCCTGAAAGAAAAAATAAACACATTATAGGTTTGCTTTGAATAATTTACTTTGTTGTCTTTGACAAGTGGACACGTGAGGGTAAAAGTCCAACTGTAAACCGTTGATTGTAATGATTGGTTTAAACAACTCTTTGGCTCTGCATTTCCTCCCTCAAAGATACATGACTGCACTTTCTGGTAAGTTCAGGTGACTCCTGACCACACTGTGCAGTTAGGACATCCGCACGTCCCTCCGCTCAGCACGGAACCTGCCTTTGTAGGTCATCCTCTTCATTTGCTTAAAACAAGCCTGCTCTGGAGCAAGACATTTGGCAATGCAAGGAGAGGGCAGAAAAAGGTTTGCAGTCCAAATCTGTGCATGAATGGACCTGCAATTTCAGATTGAGAAGAAATGCCAAGAGGAGATAGTCCATCCTGAAGCATTCGAATGAAATATTAAGCCAAAAAGCCACCTAATTACATTCCAAGTGCAAAAAGCACAAAGCAGGCCAAGAACACACAGGCTCAAATTTCAAACAGATCGATAGACAGGAATCAGAGAGAGAAACATCCTTTCGTCCCTGAAATATTTCTTTCCTAAAATAAAATTATAGATAGTGTTTTGCTTACTTTAAAACCCCATTATTATAATAACCAGAGAAGTTGATTTTTTCAAGAAGCTAGATGTGGCTAGATATGTGATCTCAGTCAAGTTTCTTAATTTCCCTGGGCCTATTATTATTATCTTTAGGACACAGTGATAATAATATTACCTGTGGAGTTATTAGGATTAAATGAGTTAATACGTGCAAAATTATTTTAAAAGTGCTTGGCCTATGGAAAGCATTCAATAAATACTAGCTTTCACTGTTGAGATTGTTATTATATATTGCAGCATTCCTATCCTAAGACTTCAGGAGAAAAACAGGCAAAGGAAAGAGAGTAGGTACATGATACTGGAGACTGCGAAATAGCCTTTAAACTAACATAGCTCTCTTGAGGCTGCTACACTGGCTAAACTTTTCACATCATGGTCCTCTCTCTATCTAGGATTTTTTAAAAGGAGATTTGGAAAAATAAATTATTTCTTTTGGGGGGCAGGAGGTTGTCACAATAAATAGTAGGGGGATGCTACTGGCAGTTAGCGGGCAGTGGGCAGGGTTTTGGTATTTGTTGCTAGCTCTATAGTCCATTTGTGGCTGTTCTTGGGATTCTCAATATAGAGCAAGCGTTGAGCTACTTCAATACATCTTCTAGTGTGGTCTTGCCTAGTTTTTTTGCATATTAAAATGTTATTTCAATAGAAATTACTTTGCTAACATTTCTCCATTTAAAAACATAACTTGGGCATTATATAATGAGTACATAAGTTATATTTTCTACGATTTTCATTTCAGGCTAATAAAGGCAGTGTTACAAACTAGTTGCAATATGCAGCAGACATTAGGCCTGAAGGCACTGAGAACCACTGATTTATGTGAAGCTGTTTTCCAAAGAAAGACACTTAACATGTAATTACCTAGTGACAGTCATGGACAAGTTAGCAGTGATTAGTTAGTCAGGCTGGAATGGAACAAAGGGCATTAATGTACATATGGTGTGAAGGGTGCACCAAGATTCAGAGCTGCTCACCTATGAGGACATCTGTGATGTGGGGACAGAAGGAAGGACAGAGAGGAACCAAAGGCAGGGTGGTGGGGAGGGCATCTCGCCCTCTGTATTTCTCCCTTCCCATCACAGTGTGGCCCAGGGAGCAACCCACAGAGCGGGGATTTTTACCTCTCCCAGATCGGGCTCTGCTAAAACACCGTTCTCCAGCCTTGATATAAGCAAGATGTTCCAATTTTAGAAGAAACTCAGGTATTTATCTTTTACATAAAGTTCTAAGTACATTAAAATTGCCATAGTATTTTTAGAGGTAAACATGGAACTGAGAGAGAGGATTCTCAGAAGTTGTTTGCAAATCCCAAATTTTACCTAGTCTACCACAGCTGACCGCCTCTGCCTTGGAGAGTGTGGGATGGACGAACTTGACAATTGCTATCTGCTCATCTAATCACATCTGGACGTTTTGTTAAGCACAAGGCAGTAAGGTGTCACCGAGAAGTCACAGATTAAGGTACATTAGAATTAGAAGGTGGTCAAGACCCGATTCTAGTCTAATGGCTCCATTTTTCAAATGAGGAAACAGGCCAAGAGAGGCTAAGCTTCCAGCACAAACACAAAGGGCCGAACATATAGGAAGCGTAGTTGGAAAGACTGCAGTCTTTTAGGGTAAGACAAATCCTTTAAAATAATATCTGGCTTTCATGGACCAGAGGTGTCATTCCAGGCTTCCAGGAGAGCAGTAATGAACACAAGAGTCTGTTCCGTTTCCACATGGGTGAGCTCTGGGGCAGCAGGAAGGAGCAGGTTTGTCAAATACAGTGGTTCCCCCTTAACTCAGGGGTGGGGGGATATGTTCCATGTCCTCCAGCGGATGCCTGAAACCTCAGATATATACTATATATACTATGTATATTCTGTGTTTTCGTATACATACATACCTACGATGAAGTTTCATTTATAAATTAGGCACAGTATACGAACAACAATAACTAATAATAAAATAGAACAGTTATAGCAACATACTGTAATAAAATTATGTGAATGTGGTCTGCCTCTCTCAAAATACTTTATTGCTTTGTACTCGCCTTTTCACTTTACGGCTTCTCTGTGGCATGTCCGAATTGCCAGCATCACTACTCTTGTATGTTGGGGCCGTTATTAAGTAAAATAAGAGTGACTTGAAGACAAGCACTGTGATATTGTGGCAGTCGATCTGATAACCCAGACATCTACTAAGTGACTAACAGGTGAGGACGCTGGTGAAAAGGATCATTCACGTTCTGGGAGAGAGGGAGCAGAACGGTGCACAGTTTAAAACTTAGGAGTAACTTCTGGAATTTTCCATTTGATATTTTCAGACCACGGTTGACCGTGTAAAGCAAAACCATGGATAAGGGGGTCAACTGTGATCAAGTCCACAGGTTTGCTTCTCAGAGTGGAACGTGATGGGGATGAATCGCTCTCGACGAGGGGCAGCTCCAGTCTTTCCCAGGCACTCTGCCTCTCACGCCCATGTATGTTTTGTCCACTTGGGAACCCAGAGCCTGGCAGGGGGCAGACCAGCATTTGTTGGAGGCACATGACTAGAAGGCAAAAGTTTCACCCAAGGATAATATTAATATTAATATCTTTACTTCACTGTCTGACCAGACAGCTAGTGTGAGGGCCTCTGAAACAAATATTTTTATCTTTCCATTTATCTGAGATTTGGCTGATTTTACTTTAAAACAATGGCTCTTAAAATTTAGTGTGCATAAGAATGACATGTGTACGTCTTTAAATACAGATTCCTTAACTCAGCTCTTAGAGATTTTGATTTAGTAGGTCAGTTATAGGGCCCAAGAATTAAGTCATCCCACAAATATTTACTGAGCACTTACTATGTGCCAAACACTGTTAGGAAGGCTGGAGTACCAAGGATTCCACTCTCTAGGGCTTATATGCCAACAAGGGAGACAAATAATAACATAGTTAATAGACAAACATGCATAGAGATTTGCATTCTAACAAGCGCCCTGGGTGATTCTGCAGTGGGTAGGCCTACGTCCACATGTTGAGAACCATTACTTTAGAAATGAAAGTTTTAGCCCCACAGGCATTTAAATGACTGTGTAACATTCTAGCCAAGTACTTTTCATGTGGCCCATGGTTTTGAGCCATCGTGCTTGTAGGGAAGTGAGCAGACGGAGCTCCAGATGTGGCACTGTATGTTCCCTGCCTGCCCCTGTGCTGTGGGGTGAGAGAACACTGGGCGACAACCAGCAGGCTCCTCTGAGGATTAGGGGCTGTCTGGCCACTCCTGGCTTTTTCATACAAGTGTCTCGTAGTGCAAGGCAGCTTTGGATGGCAGCTGTTGCATCCTGTATGTCTGGTCTAACAGTATTTCCATAGCAAGAATTATATTTTTAATGTTTACGCATCCAACCTTTAGGCTGACAATTAAGTCACAACTGATGCTTTGTAATGCTGTTAGTTGTTTGTGTTTAAGACTGGACTGCCATGCAAGTGAGGACTGTTGAACCAGACTGTTGCTTTGAATGTGGCTGTTTTGCATTAAAATTCCTGATTAGCAATAGCCTTTCAAAATTCACATGATGCTACAGGGTCACATAACTTCATAAAGTTGCCTGGGCAAAATCCTACACTGCCAGTGAGAGTTGCCAGCAGGATAAAGCTGCTCTTTGTGGGAAGAAGCAAAAGACACAGATTATACTTTGTTTGGACTTTTGACCCAGATTCATGGCTATCTTCCATGGCTCTGAAGGAGAAAGCGATCTATCTTATCAAAAGGAGCACATAAGTGGAGAGTGTACACCTCTAGGCAGGCATCCAAATGGTCACATATGAGGTGCTTGAGTCTTTGGTGACCCAGATCACTGGTCTTGCTGAACCTGCAGTAATTCCACCAGCCTTTCCTAGGAGAGCAGAGGTTGGCTCTGTTCACAGAGATTCGTGTGCGAAAAGGAAAGGCTCCATGAATCCTTCCTGTTAGAAACTGACTAATGTTACTATCACTGGTAATAACAACACTGCTGGCAGCGATAATGAATGGCCAGTTTTAGAAACTACTGCACTATAGCTTAGTCCAGCATCTCTGCTCCTCACGCCAATTTACAGGAGAGTTATTATCATTCAAACTTTGTAGGCAAGGAGATCGAGGATCGGAGAGGCAGCTGAATATGGCTAAAAGCTTGCAAAAAAGAGACGGAATAACTCAGTTGGGTACCAGATCTTATGCTAACTGTGTACTTGAAGCATTAAGTTCTTCCTTTTACTCATTTATAAAATGATGATAACAGTCCCTGCTTCACAAGGTTTACATGGGAATTAAATGAGATAGTTAAGTATAAAACACTATAAAGCATTAATTATAAAACCCTATCTAGCATACAGCAAGACCTCCATACAGGTTAGTTTCATTGTGATTAGTAGTAATAGTACTAGCATTACGTGACTTGCAGGATGTCGCACAGCTAGTAGGAAGCAGATTTCAAGTCTGGAACTGTGTGACATCAGAACCCAGGTTCTTAGCACTGCACAACAAATGTCTTCCAAAGCATTTGTGTGGTTTAAACAAAACACCTACTACCTTGACTTAACATGAAACTTTTCAAGTTGAGTTCTCAAATCTTAACGATGTATGTAATATTTCTACTATGATTGTCCGGAAGCCCCTTGAATTGAGTAATTCCTTGATCCCAATTCTTATTGCTATTAGCACTAATTAGTAAAATAAGGAAAATATATACCCTCCTACTAAAACATATTGTTCTATCATCCTTTGACGATATCATTCTTTCTAGTTTAACACCTAAATGTTACAGGAGTAACAGAAACCTGCTAGTTTTTTTGTTTGTTTTTGTTTCTAAACTAGCCAGCGCTAAGCAAAAACACTTCTTTAACATAAACTGCAATACAGAGACAGCGAGGGGAGCTCACGGACCAAGTGAATTTTCAAATCGCCCAGACTGTGTGGTGACTTGAAAAACTGCATGGAATGGCTTGAGAAAAAATTGCTGAAGGAATTTACAGAGCGGCGGTAGAACTTACGAGGGAGATTCCCTGGAGAAAAGCACTCCAGGTATCTCTCCTTGGCCTCTGCTGATGTGGGTAACCTACCCTAAAAGGCCCATAAGATAAGCTAACAAAAGTTAAAAGGAGACCATTCAGGAAGCTCTTGCATTATAAAATCAAACCCTGTGCAAAAATTTTTTTTACCATAATTATAAACAGTGAACTTTCTAGGTTTCTTTAATATATAGTTTGACTTGGATAAATAACTTTAACTGTAACAATTAGCCATATTTTTCTCTTTTAAGATTTGTTTTCCAATATACACAATGGGATATCTTAGCCTTATAGTCAGGATATGGGAACAGGCAATGGTGATTTTTGTGTCTAATTCTAGTACTGTATATTAAATTTTTTTTAAAAAATTAACTTCTTCAAAAAAAGCATTTACTGAACATACACACACACACACACACACAGAGATACACGCGCTCACTTACTATATAGCAATCTAAGTGATATGCAACTGAGGACTTGAACCATGATGTGGTGCGAAGCTATTTTCTTTTCTATATGAAATCTTATTGCTGTCACTGGGGGCTGGTTTAGAGCAGAGGGGGAAGTAGCTGATGAGGGAAGTGTCTGTGTGGGCAGGAAGGTGTGTCGACAATCTCTCATCACCCTCCCTACTCCACAAACTACTATCCCTCTTCCCTGAACTTGTTGGTAGAGAGAAGGAAAGGATTATGATAAGCAGTTCAATTTATCATGTAAGAAATCATGCTTGGCTATTGTAAATAACTTTTATGACAAGGAGGAAATCAAAACTGCTATAACAGAACACTAAAATTAATGACATGGGGATACTACATATCAAAATATGAGAAGCACCCTAAATCATTCTCAGAGGAAAATGTATAGCCTAAAATGCTTTTGAAATTAAATAATAGAGAATAAAAGTAACAAAAGCAAATATTTAACCCAAGTTGCTAGGGAAACAACAGCAAACAATGTAGGCAAAAAGAGGGAATAAATTTTTCAGTGACTTAGAAACTATAAATTACACTTAAATTCAAAAGCTGGCACATTGAAAAGATCAATGAATATGCAAATATCTGATTAGTCCAACAGAAGAAAGAGAGAAAGTGTAACATTTGAAATTTAAAAAGGAGGTATGGATACATATTAATACTATTCAAAAATTCTATGTAGAGCTTTATGCTAATTTTAAAATTTTTGAAGAAATAGAATATTTTCCCTAGGAAACTGTAAATTAAAAGAATCAATTCAAGAATATTAAAAAAATTGAAGAAAACTAATAACTGAATAATAAGGGGCGGAGGGAAAGTTGCCAGAAAACTGTCCCCCAAAATGCTAAGCCCAGATGTTTAGGTAGCAAATTTGAACAAGTCTACTATTGGCGGATAATGCTCTTTAAGCTCTTATGGAGATAACAATGAAAATCTGCTGAATTTATTTCCTGAAACCAGCTAACTGTGAAAGCAACATCTGCCAAAGAGAGACCAGAAACATCTATAGATATATCTTGTAATATAGGTACGTAAATCTTGAATATAACATTAGAAAATATAATCCAGAAGGAAATTAAAGATGAACATGGAACTAAGTAGGATTTGTCACAAGAATGCAAAGAATGGCAGAGAGGTAAAATAATAATTAGTATCTGAAACTATAAATGACTAAACTGAAATGAATTTATAAGAATAAAAACACAAATTTTTACCAAATGATAAAAAAAAAAGATTTGGATAAATGGAGAGACACGTCATGTTCTTTGATGAGAAAACAATATTGTAGACACACACAATTAATCTCTAAACTTAACAAAATTCCAACAGGATCCCCAGTGGAAGTTTTAGGAGAATGGGAACCTGAGAAAAAGCAAAAAGTAAATTAATAAAAAAATTTAAAATGACAGTCCTCTCAAACACCGTAGATCAAAATAAATTTCAGTTAAATCAACTATTAAAATAATATAAAGGCTCTAGGAAGAAAAATATGAATATTAATATATACTAAGAATGGGGAATACTTTCTAAAGAAGACACTAAACATGGAAAATGAGTAATTGATAATAGCTCTGACTACCAAAAAAATGGGACTTTTTAAAATAAATACCACAAATAAAATTTAAAAGCAAATGATACATTTTGGAAAACATTTACAACGTTCATGACAAAAGAGGGCTTTGTTTTCTTTTTTAACTATAAATAACTGATAAGCATAAAATGTTTGACTTTGTTAATTATCAAAAATGAAAAAATCAATAAAAAAAATAGTTTCCTTCATCAAATTGACACAGGTCACTTAAAATGTTACTTCCTAGGATTAGAGAGAAAATGGTAAGCAGTCACACCTGTATAGTGCTTGGGGGAATATAAATTGGCTGATTCTTTTCTGAAAGGCAATATGCCAGCAAGTATCATAATTTTTAGCAGAGGCACAATCCTGAAATCAGAAATTCTATTTCTAGGAATTTGCCCTAGGAAAATAATATATGTGTGTAAATATTTAGCCACAATAATGTTTACATTAGCATTTTTTACCTAGTGAAAATTTAAAGTAACTTAATATGTCTAACACCAGGAGATTTGTTAAGTAATATAAATTCTAAACAATAGATCATTAATGATTGAGAATTATATTGGAGAATTTTTAATGACATAAAAGTTGCCCATAGTATTTTATTATGTGAACAACAAATTTCTAATTGGTAAGTTTTATTTAAATATATAAAAATATGTTTGGAACTATATGCACCAAAGTATTATGGAGATTATGTCTAGATTCTTCCATTTTTTAATTTTTCTACAATGAATATGTGCTGCTTCTGGAATAAAAAAAATGTTTGTTTGTTTTTTAAAAGAAGGGGTTAGCCCTTCCTTAACATCATGTACAAAAATTAACTCAAAATAAGCCAGAGACTTGAATGCAAGAGCTAAAACTATAAAACTCATAGAAAAAAAGCATAAGGCAAAAGTTTCATCACATTGAATTTTGCAATGGATATTTTCATGGATATGACGCCGAAGGCACCAACAACAAAAGAAAAAATAGACAAATTGGACCTTATGAAAGTTAAGAAATTTTGTGCATCAAAAGACATTATCAACACAGTAAAAAGGCAACCCACAGAATGGGAGAAAATATTTTTAAATCACATAACTGATAAAAGATTAATATCCAGAATATAATTCAACAACAAACAACTCAATTAAAAAATTATCAAAGGAATGTAAGAGACAGATACATAACGGTCCATCTAACAGCAGCAGAATACACATTCTTCTCAAATTCACATAGACATTCTCTAGAACAGATCATATGTTAAGCCATAAAACAAGTCAACAAATTAAAGAAGACTGAAATTATATAAAGTATCTTTTCTAACTACAATGGTGTGAAACTAGAAATTAATTACAGAAGGAAAATTGGAAAAATCATAAGTATGTGGAAATTGGACAACACACTCCTTAAGAACCATTGGGTTAAAGAAGAAATTAAAACAGAAATTAAAAAAATATCTCCAGACAAATGAAAATGTAAATGCAACATACCAAAAGTTAAGGTATGCAACAAAGTAGTTTTAAGAGGAAAGTTTATAGATAAACATCTACAGTAAGAAAAAAGAAATCTCTCAAACAATCTGATTCTGCTTCTCAAGGAATGAGAAAAAGAAGAACAAATCAGTAAGTTTTATTTAAATATATAAAAATACATTTGAAACTATATGCACCAAAGTATTAAGGAGATTATGTCTAGATTCTTCTATCCAAAGTTAGCATAAGGAAGGAAATGATAAAGAATAGAGCAGAAATAAATGAAATAGAGACTAGAGAGATAATGAACAAAACTAAGAGATGGTTATTTGAAAAGATAAATAAAATTGACAAACCTTTAGCTAGACTCACTAAGAAAGAAAAAGAGGACTCAAATAAAATTATAAATGAAAAAGGAGACGTTATGACTGATAACCACACAAATACAAAGGGTCATCAGAGGCTACCATGAAAACTATATGCCAACAAATTGAATAATGTAGAAAAAAATGAAATGGGTAATTGCTAGAAAGATAAAACCTACCAAGACTGAATCATAAGAAATAGAATTTCTGAACAAACCAATAATGAGTAAAGAGATTTAAACAATAATCAATACCTTCAACAAAGAAAAGCCCAGGACCAGATGGCTTCACAGGTAAATTCTAGCAAATATTTAAAGAATTAATGCCAATCCTTCTCAGACTCCTTCAGAAAACTGAAGAGGAAAGAATACTTCCTAACTCACTTTATGAGGTCAGCATTACCCTCATACCAAAGCCAGATTAGAACACTATAAGGAAAAAATTACAGGCCAATATTCCTGATGAACATAGATGTAAAATCCTTGACAAAATACTAGCAAACCAAATTCAACAGTACATTGAAAAGATCATATACCATGATCAAGTGAGATTTATCTCTGGGATGCAAAGATGGTTCAACATCTCCAAATCAATCAGGGTGATATACTACAATAACAGAATAAACAGAATAAAGGGTTTAAATCATACGATCATCTCAATAAATATAGAAAAATCATTTGACCAATTCAACATCCTTTCATGATAAAAACTCAACAAACTAGGTATAGAGGGAACATACCTCAACATAATAAAGGCCATATATGACAAATCCACAACTAACATCATATTCACTGGTGAAAAGCTGAAAAATCAGAAACAAGGCAAGGGTACCCTCTCTCATTACTTTTATTCACATAGTACTGAAAGTCCTAGCTAGAGCAAGTAGGCAAGAAAAAGGAAATAAAGACATCCAAATTTGGAAAAGAAGAAGTTAAATTGTCTATGGTTACAGATGACATGATCTTAGATATATAGAAAACCCTAAAGACTCTACCAAAAAACTTTTAGAACTAATAAATGAATTCAGTAAATTTGCAGTTCATGAAACCAACATACAAAAATCAATCTCATTCACTATACAACCAAAAAGAATAAAATACTTAGGAATAAATTTAAGCAAGGAGATGAAAGATCTGTACACTGAAATTGTAAGACAGCAATGAAAGAAGACACAAATAAATGGGAAATGTCTCATGTTCATGGATTGGAAGAATTAACATTGTTAAAATGAGATGGCTCTGTTGCATACTGGACTTCTAATATTGTTAAAATGTCCATATTACCTAAAGTGATCTATAGATTCAACACAATCCCTATCAAAATCTCAATGATATTTTTCACAGAAATAGAAAAAACTATCCTAAAATTTGTACAGAACTACAAAAGAACCAAAATAGCCAAAGCAATCTTGTAAAAGCACAAAACTGGAGGCACTGTACTTCCTAATTTCAAACTATATCACAAAGGTATAGTAATCAAAACACTATGGTACTGGCATAAAAACAGATATGTAGACCAATGGAACAGAATAGAAAGCTCAAAAATAAACCCATGCGTGTGCAGTCAACAAATCTTTGACAAAGGTGCCAAGAATATACAATGGGGAAAAAGATAATGTCTTCAATAAATGATGTTGGAAGAACTGGACGGCAACATGCAAAAAAATTAAAACTAGACCACTATCTTATAGCATGCACAAAAATTTACACAAAATGCTTAAGATTTGAAACTATAAATTTCCTAGAAGAAAACATAGGGGTATTGGTTTTGGTCTAGGGGGTTAAGCTCCTTGACATAGGTCTTGAAGATAAGTTTTTGGATTTGATACCAAAAGCAAAATAAACAAATGGAACT
>NW_011888961.1:540689-544424 GCF_000151845.1 Pteropus vampyrus
ATTGCAGCATTATTCACAATAGCCAAGACATGGAAACAATTTAAATGTCCATCGATGAATGGGTAAAGAAAATGTGAGTACACACACACACACACACACACACACACACACACACACACACACAGACATACACGCACTGGAATATTATTCGGCCATGAGAAAGAAGGAAATCTGCCATCTGTGACAATATGAATGAATCTGGAGGACATTATGCTAAGTGAAGTAAGCCAGACACAAAAAGACAAGTACTGTATGATTTCACTTATATGTAGAATCTAAGAAAGGTGAACTCACAGAAGCAGAGACGAGAATAGTGATTGCCAGGAGCTAGTGGGTGGGGAAATGGGCAGATGTTAGTCGAAGAGCACAAATATTCAGTTATAAGATGAATAACTTCTGGAGATCTAATGAATAGTATGGTGACTATAGTTAATAATACTGTTTTGAATACTTGAAATTTGCCAAGAGAGTAGATCTTAAGAGTTCTGTCTACACAAACACACACACACAAATGGTGACTATGTGAGGTGCTGGATATGTTAATTAGCTCTATTGTGATAATCACATTACAATGTATACATCTATCAAATCATCATATTGTCCACCTTAAATATATACAATTTTCTTTGTCAATTATACCTCAATAAATCTGGAAAAATATTTCTTCGAAAGAAGTAAAAATAAATAGGTTACTTTAATTTTTAAAATGAGCAAAAGACTTAAACAGACGTCAAGGAAGGGACTATGAAAAATAACTCATATATATTATTGGGATTGATTAATGAAGTTAATAAGGCATACAGATTAAATAATTGTCTTATATCAAGGTCAAATTTTATGCTTGTCTTCAAGTCATCCTTATTTTACTTAATAATGGCCCCAACATACAAGAGTAGTGCTGCTGGCGATTCGGACATGCCACAGAGAAGCCGTAAAGTGAAAAGGTCAGTACAGAGCAATAAGGAGGTAGAGCTGTTGTGGAAAACAGTACGGCAGTTCCTTAAAAAAGTAAAAATAGAATGACCATATTGTTCAGTAATTCCACTTCTGGGTTTATACCGCCCCCCAAAATTAAAAAGCAGAGCTCAAAGAGGAATTTATACACCCACGTATAAATAGTAGCATTATTCAGAGTAGCTAAAATATGGAAGCGACTCAAGTGATATATACATACAATGGAATATTATTCAGCCTTAAAAAGGAAGAAAACTCTGACATATGCTACAACATGGATAAACCTTGAAGACATTAGGACAGAAGAAACAAGTCAATCACAAAAAGACAAAAACTTATGAGGTACCTAGAGTAGTAAAGTTCATAGAGACAGAAAGTAGATGGTGGTTGCAAGGGTTTGGGGCGGGGGAGGAGAAATGAGTTGTCTAAACTACAGAGTTTCAGTTTTGCAAGATGAAGAGAGTTTTGAAGATGAATAAATGACGGTTACACAGCATAAATATACTGCATATCACTGAAGTATACACTTAAAAATGGTTAGGGTGGTAGATTTTATGTGTATTTTACCACAATAAAAAAATTGGAAAAAAATTAAAAAGGGACCATTAACTGTTGAATACTAGGAGTTCTCTTTTGAGTCCAAGCCCTAATTCTTTGCTCACCAGCTATGTGACCTTGGACATGTCACACCTCTGCCAGGGTTATGAGTCAAATGGATAAAGGAGAATTTGCCATACTGTAGGGCTGTCGTGTATTTGGACACACGTCACGAACTGTTAACACCAGGTAGATGTGAAGGGGTATATTTTTTGTGTCTCCAATGAAATGAATTAATTAGATTGATCGTATAAAGTACTTAAGACTGCGCCAGACACATAATAAACACTAAATAAGTGTCACCTATTATACTTTATAATTCTTCCCGATATGGGACATTATGAAGCACATACACCTCAAGCACCTCGGAGTTCTCTGCATCTGAACCCATGGGCAATATGACACTTGGAGGACTTAACCACAGCCCTGCTTAGCGATAACTGATTCAGGGCCTCTGTGAAGTCTGTCCTATGACAGTGCACTCAACAGTTCCCCAAGGACCTGAAAAAGCTGATTAGCTTCCCTAACCACCTTTAGGCACTGGCCACAATCAGCTCATTTAATAAAAGAGTATAATGATCCCAGATTGTTTATATCAATTGTATCATAAAGTTTATATCAGTTGTTTATATCGATTGTATCATAAAGTGCAGTACTTAACAAGCACAGGGAAATGCACTCTAACTGTAATTTATAAAGCCAAATGATATATTAAAAGAAAAAACAGAAATATATATAAAGGCATAAGTAGTTAACTTTTGTGGTATAAAAGTATTAATCAAAATAACTAATAGAATTCTTGTGTTACATGGGAGCTAGGAAGGCCAGCAACTTTTCTAGTGCTGTGCCAACCAGGATTCATGTATCTTGGTCAGATTTACTTTCCGTAAGCTTTTATAGCCATTTACTAGTAAATTAGATAATTTAAAGAAAACTCCAAAGGGAGAAATAAGAAATGGAGATGTAGAAGAAAGTGGGGAGAGAGTGGGAGAGAGTGCTAGAGAGAGAAATTTCTAAAAGTACCTTTGAGTCCATATTAACGAGAGAGAGAGAGAGAGAGAGAGAGAGAGAGAGAGAGAGAGAGAGAGAGAGAAGAGGGAGGGAGATCTTTCTTACAGCAGAATGAAAAGAACTAATAAATGTAAATGGAATGATGAAATTAGAAAATCACTCTTTTGCAAACATCGTGATAATTCAGGCAAGAATCAAGAATCATCGATGGATGCTAAACTAGTGAGTGAACATTGCAGGAGGAACGGAATATTTATATAGTCTCCAAACATCCCCTACAAGACACTTGTTAACTGCAAAGGAGAGAATGGTCACTTTACAGTGGAGAAGCCTGGCAGACACCAATCACCTTAACCAAATGGTCAAAGTTGACTCTACTGGTAGTGTGACAAACTCCTGATGAAGTGCACTTGAGAAAGACAAGCATCACCTCCCTGGAATTCCTGCCCATAATGCATCACCTGAATCTAATCATAAGGAAACACCAGACAAACCCAAATTAAGAAATATTCTATACAATAAATGGTCTATACTCTTCAAAAGTATCAATGTCACAAAAGACAAAGGAAAGCTGGAGTGGCTCGATAGTGTAGTGGTTAGCACATCTGCTTTACACACAGAAAGTCCTGGGTTCGCGCCCCAGGTGGAGCCACAGACCATACCCCGGGTGCACTGGGTCCCCCAAGTGCACCAGGGGCGCCAGGCCCCAGGCCCCGGTGCTCGCAGAGTGTGTGGGAGGAGACACCCCACCTTCAGAGATCCAGCTCTTAAGGGGAAACGGCAACATCCCTAGGTCAGGGGTGGAAATGGAGGGGTGGGAATTAAAGAGGGAAAAAAAAGACAAAGGAAGACTAATGAAGTTCCAGATCAAAGGAAGCCACAGAGACGTGACAATTAAATGCAAAGTGCGATCCTGGACTGGGGAAAAAATAGCTCCAAAGGGCATTATCGGGACAATTAATGAAACTTGAATAAAGTGTATAGATTAAATAATAGTCTTGTGTCAATGTCAAATTTCCTAATTATGCTCATCGTACTGTGATTATATAAGTGAATATCCTTGTTTTTAGGAAATGCACACTGAAGAATTAAGGGGCAAAGAGGCATGATGTCTGCAAGGAATTCTCAAATGGCTCAGCAAAAAATTATATCTATAATATACATATAATTTAC
>NW_011888961.1:544474-551101 GCF_000151845.1 Pteropus vampyrus
TCCTGATGAAGTGCACTTGAGAAAGACAAGCATCACCTCCCTGGAATTCCTGCCCATAATGCATCACCTGAATCTAATCATAAGGAAACACCAGACAAACCCAAATTAAGAAATATTCTATACAATAAATGGTCTATACTCTTCAAAAGTATCAATGTCACAAAAGACAAAGGAAAGCTGGAGTGGCTCGATAGTGTAGTGGTTAGCACATCTGCTTTACACACAGAAAGTCCTGGGTTCGCGCCCCAGGTGGAGCCACAGACCATACCCCGGGTGCACTGGGTCCCCCAAGTGCACCAGGGGCGCCAGGCCCCAGGCCCCGGTGCTCGCAGAGTGTGTGGGAGGAGACACCCCACCTTCAGAGATCCAGCTCTTAAGGGGAAACGGCAACATCCCTAGGTCAGGGGTGGAAATGGAGGGGTGGGAATTAAAGAGGGAAAAAAAAGACAAAGGAAGACTAATGAAGTTCCAGATCAAAGGAAGCCACAGAGACGTGACAATTAAATGCAAAGTGCGATCCTGGACTGGGGAAAAAATAGCTCCAAAGGGCATTATCGGGACAATTAATGAAACTTGAATAAAGTGTATAGATTAAATAATAGTCTTGTGTCAATGTCAAATTTCCTAATTATGCTCATTGTACTGTGATTATATAAGTGAATATCCTTGTTTTTAGGAAATGCACACTGAAGAATTAAGGGGCAAAGAGGCATGATGTCTGCAAGGAATTCTCAAATGGCTCAGCAAAAAATTATATCTATAATATACATATAATTTACATATGTAATATTGAATATTCCTTACATCCCATGTGTAATATTGAATTTTATGGCGAGAAAGAGAAGGCTAAAGCACATGCGTCAGAATGTTGACAGTTGGCGAATTTGGCTGCAGAGATTGTGGCGACTTTTGTTACTATTCTTGCAAATTTTCTTTAAGTTTGAAATTATGTACGAAAATACAAAGTAAGAAAAAAAATATCAGATAAGTTCATGTCCAAGAACCATCCCATCTCTTAAGGGTTTCTGAACTAAGATCCATTAGCAGCTTGTCAACGCGGCGCGAGCCCTGGCCCCGCCCCCGTCCTCCAGTGCTCCCTGGACCTGTCCTCCCTCCATTCTGTCACCACGCCTGTCACTCTCTCCCCCTTTGCCTCCTTTCAATCTTATAATGTGAAATAATTCCAGAGTTCTTGTGAACTCCTCCCAGAAAGATCCTGCACAATTTCAGCAAAAGAATAAGAGATTCGCAAGGGAAAGGAAACCTCTGCTCTCTATTTTATCCCTTCTTTTCGCCGTGTAATTCACATCTCCTCTCTAGCGGCCCTTCACCTCTCGGTTGAATGTGCCCTAAGCCCCTCTCCTTCAAACGACAAAGCCAAAAACCATCCTGGACTCAACATCCCCTCCATCTCCTGCCCCAACTCCTCCCCTTCACGCTCAATCTCTGGAAATACGGTCTGTATTTGCTCTCCTGTTCCTCCTCTCAATTTATTCTTCAAACCCATGCAAACTGCCTTCTGCCTTCATCACTCCATTCAGACTCAGCACCTTCTTATGAGCAAAGCCGATGGACAGTCGTTGACCCCCATTTCATCTATTGGTAGTTGATGCTGTTAACCATTCCTTCTAGAAACATTCTGATGGCTCTTAGGGCCTCGTTCCTGGTTCTCCTTCAACAACACAGCTCCTTCTCAATCTCCGTTTCCGGCTCCTTGGACTCTGCCTGTCCCTGAAATGTAGGTGCGCCTCAGAGTTCTTTCTTACACCCACTCTGCATGGCTTCCGTTGTGTATCTTCAAATTTCCAGTTGCCTACCTGACACCCTCACTTGGCTACCTCATAAAGCTCTTCAAATTCAACATCTCCGAATCTAAACTTTTCACTTCAGCCAGGGTTCTTTATCTCAGAGAACAGCAGCACCACATGGACTTGACTGGCAAGCCAGAAGCCTGGCATTCATCCTTGGTTCCTCTCTTCACCTGTACACCAATCAGTCAATAATTCCTATTCATTCCAGAGCTCCATCCCCACTCTGCATGGGGTCAGCTCACCCTCAGCATTTCCTGTTCACATTGTTACCACAGCCATAAACTGCCAACTTCTAACCAACACTTCACTCTGCATTTAAAATGATCTTTCTAACAGAAAAATATGATGTGTCTCCCCTGCTCCAAACTCTTTGGCAACGGTCCATGTCTTCAGCCCCCAGGGCTCCCACTTTCATCATATGGGAAATTCATATTCTTCTAAATTATCATCCATAGAATTGAAATTTTCTCTCCTCCTCCCCTGTCTGAACCTCTGGGAAATATCTTTTTGGTCAGTGGCCTAATCCAATTCTGAAATATCACTCAGTTTTCTTTGACAAGTATTTATTTCCCTCTTTATAGTAACTCGGACATTTCTTCTTTATCTTTAAACACATCAATACATCATTAATTTCGATTCCACTAATTCATATTTTGCAAATATTAGACCCAATGACACTTGAGTAAAAATTCATTAATCCCATCACTGTGAATATTTAACTTTTTGCTGACAAGGAAAGGGAATACTTAAATTAGAATTTATGAAATCAAGAATTCATTTAACACATTTTTCCTCTTTTGAATTTACTAATTTTTACAGAATAGAATATTCTTTTCAGTTACGATACTTCCATTAAAATGCGAGCCATGGTAAACTGAGGTTTCCCATTACCTTATCTTGTTTTACTAATTAGAGCATGCATAATAAAATTAAAATGTTTTTTGATTTTCAACTCTGAGCGAACCTATTCCAAACAAATGAAAACTTAATATGCATTTCTCTCTCTTCGTTTTAATCGAGAACCATGTTTCACTTTCGATGGGTCACCAAACTGAGCCCCTGTGATTGCCAATTAAGGGATAAGATCTCGCGGGATCTTCTGCCATACGTGGCTTTGAGCTTGTTGCTAGAGAGACAAAGACCGTTCTTCACTAGGACGTTTTCCTTCAATTGTGAGCTTCCTGCTATGTCAACTGTCTGCAGGACAAGATAAAACCTGTCACCCCAGTCACTGAGAGACTGATGTGCAGGATTGGAGAGAGTAACTGTAAGAAACGAAAGCCTTAGAGAACGGGTCCGGATTCATGACTTGCAAAGCCTGGGTGAACTTTGTCAAGCACACAAGGAGAAACAAGAACATCGGAATGCATTTTGTCAGCCTCAAGTGATTTTCTGAACTGCTCATCTGACTTTCGAGGACGTGACGATAAAAACAAAGTGGCTATCGAGAGAGTTTTAATAGATTCTGACTGCAAAGGTGGCTGCAAGTGACTGTCCAAGGCCGTCTCCTTGGCTCCTGACCCCAAACGCTTCAATTTCACTTAATCCTTCAAGGGCAGGCTCTCAGTCTTAAACTCTTGCTATACAGACGGTGCAAATTATCAATAAAGAATTAAAGACTACTTGTAGCTACCAACACACAACTTTACTTTTTTCCCCCAAAAATGTTCTCATACCATACTGCTAGAAGTAAATTGGTAAAATCTTTTGAAAGGCAATTTGGCTTTATGTATCATTTTTCTTTAAGAATGTTTATATAATTTAAACTAGCAAATATATTAAGAAATGACCACAGATGGAGAAGCCCTGGGCACCGAAGAATGTTCATTGAAGGATAGAAAGGTTATTTATAATGGCAACACCAGAAATAGGAACATGAATAGTAGGGGACACATATTTTGTGTTTGCTCTGTTCCTGGTATCATTTTTAGCATTTTACATTTGTCAACACATTTAATGGGTATAACAGTCCTGTGAAGCAGGTGCCATTACTCTCCCCCCGCCCGCCTTTTTTTTTAGATAAGGAAACTGAGGCATAGAGAGGCATTTGTCTGAGCTGGAGCTGGAGCTGAGATTCAAACAGTTCAATCCAGAGCCAGCCCTTCAAAGCGCTATCACGTTTTCCCACAGTCACGTCTCGGATACTGTGTAGTTAAGTGTGTTGTGTCTATAATAACGTAGAAAAGTATGTATGTTATCACGTACAGTTAGAAAAAGGAACATGATCATAAGTACGTAATTTAAAAAAAAAAAGAAAAAAGAAAAAAAGAACAAACCTCTATGCTTAAAAAGAGATTCAAAGATATAGACACCAATGTGGTACTAGTGAGGATCTTTGGGTGGTGGAACTATGATTATTTTTCCTGTTATTGTCTATTTTTTTTAAAAGTAAGTACATATTGCTTTTTAAATGGTAAAAATGAAAATTTATTCCGCTTAAAGCTCATGCTTAAAGCTCATTTTATTCCACTTAAAGCTCATGTTTCCTGTTCTCACCCTAATTTCCCTCCACTTCCCTCCTTGCTTCACTCTGTACATCAACCACAAATTTTTTCTCCTAGTCTTATTTCTCTCAAGTTTTATTTCTTATCCTCCCCCCGCCTTCTTTTTCTTTCTTCTTCCTCCGGTATCATTCCATCCTCCCTTCTCCATCCCACAAAGCTCGTGAGCAGGAGACCAAGCCCCCTCACGGCGTTGCCCGATACCCCCTTCCCTCTGTACCTGGGGAGAATGGGGCAGTTGAGGTATTTTTTGAAAAACCTCAACAATGGTTTTTAGCATCGTGTTTTAGTTTTTCTAATGGCTTCTAAAACCATTAAAATAAAATCCAGTGACCTGGTCGGTCACTGATTCGAGACCCCACTGGGTTTTCAGTATCCTCTGCTTTCTGCTCCTTTCTCTGCTGATGGTGAATGACAGACACCTTTTGGCTTCTGCCCTGGCAGCCCCATCTGTGGGCACACTCTCCCTGCTGTCCTGGCAGCCCTGTCTGTGGGTCCTTTCCCTACAACACGTTTGCTTTTGATTCTTGCTCTTTCTTCTTTTCCAGGACCACATGTCCCTTTGGATCACGAAGCTGCCTCCAGACAGTCAGATGTCCTCAGGCCAGCATTTTGCTCCCAAGTGTACCTGGCTGGCAGGTTTGGTGGACTCATCCCAAGGCCATCTCCATTGTTATAACCTGCTTTCCACAGGAGTAGAAGCAGCAATACCCATGCCATGAGGGGTGGAGTCAAGAGACCTCTCTGATCTCCAAGGTCATGGGTCCGTCCACTAGGAGTCAACTCAAGCACACCTACTAATTAAACTAACAAGGAAGACTGACTGGGCTGAAAAAACAGGGCCTGTCAGGCAATTCATCCCTGAATTCTAGACTCCTTACTTATAACCGTTTGGTTGTCTATTAAAAGGGACTTTGAAGTCATTAAACCTTTATCCCAGTTAGCATTTTTTTGTGAGTGGGTGCCGGTTTTCTCCTCAAATCTTAAATCTTTTTAGTACCTGATAGTGAAGAATATTGGTAGCCTTAAAAGTATAAGGCAGTTGCTTTTTCAAACGTGTTTGCCTCACTGAAGTGTTTCATTACTCACGCCCTTCCTACCGCCGGAGCCTCTCATCAGCCCCACTGACCACCATCCCTCCTCCCCTTACTTCTAGAAGGGCGGTTTCATTCATGCACTCTTTGAATAAAAATGCTGGCAAAGTTACCTTGTTTTCAGTCCTACTAAGCTCAAATGCTAAGTTTGCCTGTTTCCCCCCCAAAAGAAGAATAACACATCACTTTTTCTCCCCTCATTTTAAAAGTAATGTGTGTTCACTGCAAACAATCAACCAAACCACACGATACATAAAAGTATGAACGAGAAAGTGACAGTCTCCTGTAATTTTATTTCCTAGAGGGAGACATGGTTATTAATCGGTTTGTGTTTTGGAGCTTTCAAAATCCCACCTGGCCAAACATCTCTGCCGTGGCTGTCTGCTTCTTTTCACTCCTGGTCAGGCCCCCCTCCTTGAGCCCCACAAGTTATTTCCGTGGCTTTGCTCATGGCATTCAACCTTCCGTAATTTACCCCGCCTTCTCCTCCACCCATCTGACTTATCTCCAATTTAAAAATTCTAGTTCAAGTCTTTCCTGCGGCATGAAGCCTTCCAAAGCCTCACCGGTGTATAGAATTTGTACTCTGGGCTACACAATTCAACCACATAAATGTCTCTTTCTGATGCTACTCCATGTCTCTACCTAGACCATATACTGCCAGGGAACTGAATTATGCCTTATGCTTTTTTAGAGCCTAGCGACACAGTGGGCAATTATAAATGTCTGTAAGATAAATTCATATGAATAAATAAATAGTTAATTGAGTGGCTTCTTTTAAATTGAGTAAAACTTCTTATTCGATGCATTTCATTTTTTATAGTTTCCAAACCTATAGGCCAGTGATAATTGACATGGATATCCTGAAAATGCTTTTAAATCTCCCCTACACCTTTTCCCAGAGTATCTATGAGGTTTAGATGCCAATTAAGACACAAGATTCCCTCTTGGTTCCCCACAAAGCTGATGAGTGGCTGGGCCAGTGTTCAATCCCGCTCACTAAGCTGTTTCCCTTCTGTAATTCACATCATCCACGATGCCTAGAATGATGACATAACCATAAACCAGTGCTCAAGCTCCTGGTTGTTGCTTAAGTGTCCAGCTGATGAATGTCCTTGTGTGCCACCTTGGTGCAGAATATTTTGATTACTTTAACAAAAGTTCTGATTCAGTCAAGGGCCGTGGAAGCCTCCATGGCATTGAGGATCAACGTCCTGGGAC
>NW_011888961.1:552741-558122 GCF_000151845.1 Pteropus vampyrus
ACATCGACTGCCTCCAGCAGCTGCATACGTATGGCTCTCAGACTTATATTTTGCTACCAAGTTTCTCGTGTTGAGTGAAATCATGTGCACTCAAGTAAGAAAAGAAATTGGCTTTAAATCCACCACTCTCATCCCAGACTGATGGGGGGGGGGCGGCGGGCGCCTATCTGTTGTGCAGGTGACCGCCCAGACCGGGGTGGGCTCGGGAAGGAGGCATTGGTTCCTGGCTCAGGCAGAACAGCTTATGGGAAAAGGCCACACTGCCGAGGCACTGCCACATCTTTGTGCTCTTGGTTATTGATTCCGGGTAGGAATCTGAATCTCAATGGCTGTAATCACTGTGCAATTTTGGAAGCTGAGAGAGGCTAACCTAAGCCCAGCTGTACTGCATCTGCCCAGCAGCCTCTTACTATTAACTACAGATCATTAAGCTGTCCAAAAGAAGAGCTGCTGCCTCAATTTACATCTCCAAAGGGCTGCTGACTGGAATTTTAAGTTATGGTTCCAGAGTGTACTCTCTCTTCGAATGCCCAGTTTTGACTCATCTGAATTCTTAAATAGGCTGCATAAGAACTGCTAACACATATTTTTAGGAAGTGTGTCTCATAAGCAAGAAGAAATCACATTAACAGCAGCAGCAAATAATGTAAACCAATAAACAAGGCACTGAATAGAGACGTTTGAAAAGCCCAGCGTAGCTGAAAAGGAATGAGAAAGGGCCATTAGCCTCATTTTACAACCTCAGGAAGACAAAGTGGACACATTCGTTACCTAGATACCTGGGAAACTAGGAGAGAACGCTTAATTGGGTTTGTAAAGATGCATGTCTCTCCCACCAAAAAAAAAAATAGTGCTCTCTCTTGTGTATTTAGCAGATCCCTGGGCGACCTCAAAGAGAAGGAAATCAGAGGAGAACAGCGCTGAGCCTCTCACAGCCAGGAGGGCACAGAACAGAGGCGCCAGCTGCCCCACTGAGCAAGCACGAGCTACTCAAATTGGGCCCCTCAGTGAATGAGCTCGTAAGCACTAAACTGCCAAATGCCAAATTGGGGATAAGTAAGAGATCTGGTGCACCTGGTCAATGAGAGGAAGTTGTCTTGTCTGGTCTTTAATGAAAAAGAATAGGGATTCTCAAATGAGGAGCAATTAACCAGGATAATTGATCGCCGTACCAAATGCCACACACTTAAAGAAAAACACATGCCCGAATAGAAAGCTTAAAGATGGGGAACAAAGGTGATATGAGGCATGAAAGAGAAAATTAGGTACCCAACACTTTATACTTTCAGGAAAGGGAGCAAGGAAATAGCTAAATTTATCTGCTAATAGCAAAGGACCCATAAAGAAGAAGGAATGAGAGAGAGAGAAAGAGAGAGAGAGAGAGAGAGAGACACAGACAGACAGACAGACAGACAGACACTGTCTAATGTGGAAGAAACGGTGACAGCATAAATGACCCATCTTTCTGTGCTGGTGAGACAACACATGGAGAATCACTTTTAATCCTTAGTTCCACGTTTCATGGAACCACTCGTTGGCACAGCAGCATCCCAGATACTGAGGAGTCTGGAAACTAGGTGTCATGAGAGAGCTCAGAGGAGGCTTGGTCATGAGCAGAGGGCATGAGAGACATGTGGCCTTCATTTCTGAAGGGCTTTGCCAAGGTGGCAGTAGAGTGACAGATTGCTCTGTATGGCTTCAGAAGGCAAAACTCTAAACAAAAATTGGGAGCCACATGGTTTCAGATGTGTCTCTTCAAAACTACTAATCAGTTCATCAATAGAATAGCTGGGGAATGAGCTAATGAATGAATGCACCACCCCTTTACCTTCCCCACTCTGATTTTGGAAAAATAACAGTAGACCCCCTGATAGAATCTCGTGCTTATTTAGAACTAAATCATATTTCTGTTCAAGGGCAATAGACGTTAATATCTATATGATTTTTATTTTATACTAAATGAAAAATTCAAAGTTGATGAACGATTAATTTCTCTACCTTTAAAAAAATATCATAAGTAATCTAGATACAGCCTACATAATTCAGCTGACATTTAAAATAGGTGCAATTGAGTATGGGATTTCATAGTTATGAAATCATTTTAAGTAGAAAATTAAGCAGGCTTTCTGGATTTGAGGGGTACGAGATTATCTGGAGTGAGAATGAGAGCCCGCGGGCATGAGCTCTGCCATTTTATTTAGCCCCGGGACCGGAAGGTACAAATCAGCTCCTTCCTCTTTTAAATGGGGACAAAATCTCACCTGTCTTTAAGGATGCTGGGAGAGTAAGGGGAATGGTGGAAAGCTCGGAGACAAACCACTTCGGTCTCTTGACACGCCAGTTTCTCTTCCTCTATTACACTTTAGACACGTGGTTTGGAAAGCTGCAGTAATTCTTTCCAGCCATTTTTAGTCACATCTAGATATTTAACTGAGACTCAGATTCAACTGCCTAGTGGATCACAGGGCTTCAAGGAAAGCTTCTGCTAGGCTCAGGGGACACAAAGAGTATTAAGACAGCCCTCAGGACCCCGCTGCCTCCCTCATCCACCCTTATCTCTTACCTCCTGTACTCTCCCTCTTGTTTGCTCTACCTGGGTCTTCCCGGTCTTCTGAGTTTGCTAAACTTGTTCTTGCCTCTGGGCCTTTGTACTTGCTGTTCCATTTCTTAGAAAACCCTTCCTCAGATATGGATATGGCTCCCTCTCTCATCCCACATAGATATCCCTTCCACAGAGACCTTTTATGACCATCTTACAAAATAGCTCACTACCTCCCTACTCTCTTGTCACCTCATGACATTCAATATTTATTAGTTTACTGTCTGTCCCCTACTAAAACATAGCCTACATGTAGTATATAGTAAACAAATTGTAGTATATAGCAAACAAATATTTGTTGAATTTGGCCATATGCTCAGAGAATAAATACAGGGAAATGTCTACTATTTATCTCCATACATCTCTGGCCACAAGTTCCCATACTGAGGTGCAGCTTTGGTGATTGGAGCCAGATGATGGTGGGCTAAATCAACCCCAACGCCTATAATCTAAGGCCTATGCTAAAGCAAGTCTCGATGTTTTCTTGGCACCCAGCCCAGACAGCCTAAGATGGGGTCCCTCCCAAGTAGGGAAGCAGCTGTAAGCCCCTCTGACTAGACCAACTGCTTGGGGGAAGAAAGAAGCAACCCAGAGACCTCAAATCAAAAAAGAGAAAGGACATACTAGGTTGAAAATCTCAGCTCTTAACTTTTTGACATTTTATCAAAAGCTTTACCTATTAGCTCTAAGGTCTGTTAACTGTCCTTGGACTTGACCCCTTTGTGTCAACACTACCCGCATTTGTGGATGGAGTGAATGGAGTGTGTGAAGGAACACTAAATGAGGTGAATGGATTTACAGCATCATGCAACAAGGATCTCCAAGAAGTAAATCACGATGCTCAACCCATGAATGAGCTGAAATCTACCTCCTCAACCCTCCTTCTGTCTTGGACCCCTCTCCCTTCCTCAGCAATCGCAGGACCAACACACCCATTAATTTGCCTCCTGTACATCCTGAAATTTAGGAGAAATGATAGCTTCATCTGTCAAGGAGAATGGTAGCCCTTCTTCTTGCTTCTGCTCATCAAATGGTCTAAAAGAACATTTGGCTTTCCAAAGCACCTGATTTACAAAGATGCTTGTATGCTGTGAGACCACCTCAGTGATTTCTAATTATTATGATTTGGAGGGGAGGGGATCACCCAGCCATGTTCTTAGAGACTCCACATGAGTCAGAGGTGATATGGATGTGCACACAAGGCATTTCTGTGAAGCTGCGACTTTATTATTCACACTCACTTCTACAAAGTCATTCCATTGTAAGCCTGTGCCCATAGCATGTGTTAAAAGATACTGGTGTGTGCCAAGCTTAAGCTGACATGAAAAGCGATCCAAGGATATTTGGTGACAAACCTGAACACCAGTACTGAGCACATCACAGTGAACACTCAGCTGCAGTGATCACTCAATGGAAAGCAATTATTTTCATGATTTTAGGGTCCTGGAAAGAGTGAAATAAAAATGTACATGGAAAGAGGTCATATGAGACAAAATGACCTGAATTGAGCATGTGGCTTTATAAAGGCAAGTTACTCTCTCATTCTGGACCACTGTTTGCTCAGCTGCAGTGATGAATTCCTCTCTTGGCAGAGCTGGTGTAAGAAGTTTAGCTATCAAATGTGAAGTGACTATGGATCACTCAGCATCCACAGGTGCTCCCAAAAGTTGTGGTCCTTCTCATTCTCCCACCTTTTTACTTGATGTGATCCCATCCTAGGTCTTGAGCAGAATCTTGAAATCCTCAAACAAAATTAATATTAATCTAGTTTATGTCTTAAAATAAACATGCCACGTGGAGTAGGTAAGGAAAGCTCAAAATCGTACCAGTAACAATAAGGATCCGAACTCTCTTAAGGCCTTGAATCATCGAGTGCTGTTCTGGTATTTTGGGAGAGGGGCCATAGGCCATTGTAAGGCAATATTTGCCCCCAGATATGTCCCCAGACATGTCACTTATCTTCTTGCTGCCTCCATCTTGCCTCCTGAATAAACTCAGCTCTTTCCAATGGGGGGCTGGTTATAACAGTAATGTTAGTGGCCATTTATGGAGTACTTACTGAAAACTAGGCACTCAGGGCTCTACCCTTGACATGTATTATCTCACTTTATCCTCCCAACAACTATGTGAGCTGGGTATCATAATTCCCATTTTACAGACCAGGAAGAAATAAAACAGCTAATTCGAGGTATGTTCTGGGAGGTGGCAGAGCATGCTTGCCATTATTTTTAGTCCCTTCCAAACCTCCACTAACCTGAAGAAAAATAAGTCTATCCAGTTACTCCTGACCTGGTACTTGGATCAAGGGAGAGTCAGTCATCCAATGTGGAGTGTGCTCTCAGGGGCACTGGGGAGGGGGACCACCCTCTCCTCTTCCTTCCAGTCTACCCCAGTACAATGTCCAGTCCTTGAGAGCAGGACTGGGTCTGTTCTGTCACTGCTGTCTCCCCAGTGTCTGAGGCAATGCCTGGCTCACAGCAGCACTGAGCAAATAAAGGAAGGAATAAAAAAAAGTCTCACTGCCCAGTGGCTGGACTTGTGCCTTACTGTCTATTCCTTTGTCTCCTGTTACAATGAAAATACCCCCAGAACAGGCAGCACTGAGGTTTGATGATCATTTTCTTGACTCTCGGTTTCTTTCCTGAGAGTAGGTTTTGATGGGATTAGGTAGAGAAGAAAATAACATAGGACTGATGAGGACCTGAAATGAAAAGGAGGTAAGCATGCAGAGGCAGAGCAGGGGTTGCTAAAGGCAGACTGAATTCGGCTCACTGTTTCACTT
>NW_011888961.1:558172-565391 GCF_000151845.1 Pteropus vampyrus
GCTTAAGCTGACATGAAAAGCGATCCAAGGATATTTGGTGACAAACCTGAACACCAGTACTGAGCACATCACAGTGAACACTCAGCTGCAGTGATCACTCAATGGAAAGCAATTATTTTCATGATTTTAGGGTCCTGGAAAGAGTGAAATAAAAATGTACATGGAAAGAGGTCATATGAGACAAAATGACCTGAATTGAGCATGTGGCTTTATAAAGGCAAGTTACTCTCTCATTCTGGACCACTGTTTGCTCAGCTGCAGTGATGAATTCCTCTCTTGGCAGAGCTGGTGTAAGAAGTTTAGCTATCAAATGTGAAGTGACTATGGATCACTCAGCATCCACAGGTGCTCCCAAAAGTTGTGGTCCTTCTCATTCTCCCACCTTTTTACTTGATGTGATCCCATCCTAGGTCTTGAGCAGAATCTTGAAATCCTCAAACAAAATTAATATTAATCTAGTTTATGTCTTAAAATAAACATGCCACGTGGAGTAGGTAAGGAAAGCTCAAAATCGTACCAGTAACAATAAGGATCCGAACTCTCTTAAGGCCTTGAATCATCGAGTGCTGTTCTGGTATTTTGGGAGAGGGGCCATAGGCCATTGTAAGGCAATATTTGCCCCCAGATATGTCCCCAGACATGTCACTTATCTTCTTGCTGCCTCCATCTTGCCTCCTGAATAAACTCAGCTCTTTCCAATGGGGGGCTGGTTATAACAGTAATGTTAGTGGCCATTTATGGAGTACTTACTGAAAACTAGGCACTCAGGGCTCTACCCTTGACATGTATTATCTCACTTTATCCTCCCAACAACTATGTGAGCTGGGTATCATAATTCCCATTTTACAGACCAGGAAGAAATAAAACAGCTAATTCGAGGTATGTTCTGGGAGGTGGCAGAGCATGCTTGCCATTATTTTTAGTCCCTTCCAAACCTCCACTAACCTGAAGAAAAATAAGTCTATCCAGTTACTCCTGACCTGGTACTTGGATCAAGGGAGAGTCAGTCATCCAATGTGGAGTGTGCTCTCAGGGGCACTGGGGAGGGGGACCACCCTCTCCTCTTCCTTCCGGTCTCCCCCAGTACAATGTCCAGTCCTTGAGAGCAGGACTGGGTCTGTTCTGTCACTGCTGTCTCCCCAGTGTCTGAGGCAATGCCTGGCTCACAGCAGCACTGAGCAAATAAAGGAAGGAATAAAAAAAAGTCTCACTGCCCAGTGGCTGGACTTGTGCCTTACTGTCTATTCCTTTGTCTCCTGTTACAATGAAAATACCCCCAGAACAGGCAGCACTGAGGTTTGATGATCATTTTCTTGACTCTCGGTTTCTTTCCTGAGAGTAGGTTTTGATGGGATTAGGTAGAGAAGAAAATAACATCGGACTGATGAGGACCTGAAATGAAAAGGAGGTAAGCATGCAGAGGCAGAGCAGGGGTTGCTAAAGGCAGACTGAATTCGGCTCACTGTTTCACTTACTGAAAGTTCTATTAGGCTGAATTTCCGTCTAATGAGAATCTTTACATAGAAGCTGTCTTTTTCTAAGCTGCCTAGGTTGCTATCAGGTGCGTGTGCGTGTGCGTGCGTGCGTGCGTGCGTGTGTGTGTGTGTGTGTGTGTTTTAAATAAAAAAACACCTATTTTGAAATTGAAACCCTCTCAAATAGTGTTGTTATGTGAAAAACATCTTTTCAAAGCAGTTATGAGAATTGTCTCCTCAAAAAAATGGGCTGAGGCCATGAGGGGCCTCAGCAGAATGTTGGTGACTGGCCCCAGATGCTCTGGACACGAGCTGGGCCTGGCTTGTGAAGAGTGGAGTGAGTTAGTTATGGCAATTTGCCTGAAAGATCCCAGGATCTGTTATGATTGTGAAGAACATTTTTTCTAGGTGCAATTGTGCTGTTTCATTGAAGCTATTTCTGGAAGATCTTGTGTCACATGAAGAAATAAGAGGGATTTGGAATTAAGCTCATGGTTGGAGCTTTCATAGGATTCAGAGAGAGAGATGTGAATTATCGAGCTGCAACCTTAGCTTCCCTCTAAATCTACTTTCAGTAAAGGACATAAAACTCATCAGATTAATTTTTGCCAAGCTTTCCTGAAGATTTGTGGAGGTGATGAGATTCTAGAAAAGGATGAGTACTGAACAAATGATCTTCAAGATCCTTCCCAAGTCTGAGATTTTGTGACTCTATATTTTAGAGGGAAATAATCTTGGAACTCTTTATTTGGAGCTTGCATGCTATCTCTTGTTTCAATTCAGTGATTTATTTACTTCTTCTAATGTTCTTCATAGCAAATTGACTTGTTTAATTTAGTCCTATTCAACATTTCGATAAAACAGTTTGATTTAAACAGGGAAATTTAATATCTTGGCCTACTTATCAGCAAGAGAAAGTTCTAGTTTGTTCTGATGGCCATAAAAGAGATGGGTAGCTTTGGTGGAGTACAACAGAGAAAGAGAGAGCGAGAGAGAGAGAGAGAGAGAGAGAGAGAAAGTCATTTAGAAAATAAAAGATGACTCTTCCCTTCCTGAGTGTGTGAAGTTTCGGGTTGGATGCTAGAAGCTGACAAAGTTTCTCATTGCCTTTTCCATCTCTATGGCTCTGAACATGGCAAGTTCAGACTCTGCTCAGAATAGAAGAAAGGACAGTAACTTGACCTGATTCAACAGATCAGGAAATTAGCACTAGAATAATCAAAATAGGATTTAAGAACAGGTACTACAAGTAACTGTAGAATAGCCGTCTAGTGAGTGGCGTTGAGGTCATCAGATCCAGTAGTTGAAAGAGCAGTGTTGGGACCATTGGGGAACTGAGGCTCTCTGTCTGACTTTGTCACCGAGTGGCCGTGAAACCTTGGGCAAAGCATCTCCCACCTTTGGGGCTTGGTTTCTTCATCTATATAAAAAGGGAGGTTTTTGTTTTTGTTTGTTTGTTTGTTTGTTTTAAGTTAGCTCATATTTATGTAGATTTCCCTATGTCGCTGGCACTGAGGTAAGTGTTTTATTTGATTCTCCAAAAGTCATGGGCTTTGGAAACTCTTAAAGAGCACGGAGCAGTGTCTCCTCCTCACCTGACACACACGACACCCAACACCCTTTCTTCCTATGGGTGAGGGATTCCGTAAGGAACCCTCCCTGAGAAGATGGAAATTGTCTGGCCTAGAGAAAGGCTCTTGAGACATGACTTGGGAATTTTCCTTCTTCAGCCTGTGGAGATCTATTTATGCTGGTGGAGACAAAGAGTGAGTCGGAGAAGACTAGGGGAATGTATGGCATGGGCCGAAGCTGGAAGGAGAGATGCTACATGATGAACAGAGTGGCCCTGAGGGAGGTATGGAACTCAGGGGTGACATGGGAGTCACGTTACCTCTTTACCTGGAGCTTCAAGGGCAGGACTTACTTATAAGGACTTATCTGTCCAGAATGATTGGGATCAAGTGTTCAAGGTAGACACAAGAGGGCTTTCAATGGACTCTGAAAACTCCCTCCGGCCCAGCCATGTGAGATACAAGGAAGATATTTTGGTGGGGGGTGGGGAGTGGGAGTAACAATTTAATATCACTTCACATTAAGAAAAAGCTGGTTCAGGAAGGTATAAAATGTTAAATAAATGGGTGAGCTGTGATGTACAAAACTTCATTGCTGAATCTTTTAATCTGGTTTCCACATTGGTGGTAGGGGTAGGGACCTAACTGGTCTGGGAGTCAGGAAACCTGTTTAATCCTGGCTCTATTTACCCAGCTAACTGTAGCCTCTTCATTTTTGAAATACTGAAAACAGTCTCCGTTCTGCCTGTCCCGCAGGATTGTTGGGAGAATCAAACAATCTTGGAGCTCATGGATATTGGAAATGGTCAGTGTATTGAAAATGGTCAAATAGTTATCAGATATAAGGTGTTATATATTAGAAGAACAGTTAATTTGTGAAAAATAAGCAGGCAGTTAGAACCAGTTGGTATTTTAGGTTTATAATTCAAATGTTCTTTCACAATTATGTGTGTGGAAAGAGGTACAAGAAAGAGGAGGGAGATCAAACGGTGGTTGTATAGCTGACTTACCTTTCTTTCCCTTAGAGATAAAGGATTAGACTTTCTTTCCCTTCAAATAAATATTTGCAGTATTAAAGCATAGCAAAATTATTCTCAGACTACGTGGCCTGAGCTTTCTGGGGCAAGGTTAAGTCAATTTGTGTAAAGCTCGAGCCCAAGAAATTTGTGCAAAACCCAGGGAGCATAGAGCAGATTGCTGGTCAACCGACCTCATTTCAGGTTGTGCAAACAACATAGAAGTCAAAAGAAAAGGTGCCCAATAGATGATCGTCTGGGCTTTTTGAGACTGCAAATATAGTAACATTTAACTATTTGAGGTCCAAATCCATTTCAGGAAAATAGTAATTGGAGAAGCTAAGAAATGAAAATTATCTCATGGTGGGATACTAGGCTTAGTAGGCTGAATCATGCTCCCCTCCCTAGATGTTCACATCCTAATCCCCAAAACCTGGGACTATGTTACCTTACATGGCAAAAGAGGCTTCACAGATATGACTAAATTAAGGGTCTTGAAATGGGAGATTATCCTGGGTTATTTGGGTAGGTCCAATGTAATCACAAGGATCCTTATATTGTGAAGAGGGGACAGGAGGGTCAGAGTTAGAGAAGGAGATATGGTGATAGAAGCAGAGGTGTGTGTGTGTGTGAGAGAGAGAGAGAGAAAGAGAGAGAGAGAGATCTGAAGATTTTCTGATGATGGCTTTGAAGATAGAAGAAGTGGCTATGTACAAAGGCAGGCAAGTGGCTTCTAGAAACTGGGAAAGGTAAGAAACAAGATTCCCCCTACAGTCTCCAGAAGGAACACAGCCCTGCCTGACCCAGGGCAGGCTTCTGATCTCCATACTGTAAGATAATGAATTCAGTTTGTAGTAAACATGACTAAAAACAAGATAATTTGTGAGTACAAATCATTGGTTTCCTTTGATTCCATGGCTGCTGCTGTTGTTGTAGATTGTATTCACTGGTTTTCAATCTGTACTTGCCCTTGCTTCCTTGTTTTAAATCCCCAAACACCCACACACACAGGGACATACAGACCATTTAAAACAGAAAAGGTTCCATAGTAGATCTGAGGCCCAGTATGACTTCCTGCTTCTCCTGACTGACGTCTCATCACAGGAGCCCCTAGTTTCCCTACAGACCCCTTTTGTCCTTCCCCATATCCTATTTCTCCCACCACCAGAGAGCTCCTTGATCTTTGAGGCAATTGTTTTCCAGACCCTAGGCTACTTTGGAGCAGAGATTGTAAAGGAACAATCTTAGGAATTATGTGGCAGGTAATGTGTTCTAACACCCATCAAGAACAGTCTCTGGTTCATTGCAGGGCCGGGTGATGGTAGAGTTTGGAACTGAGGTGTTGCTCAAATAGCCACAATGTGGCTTTGAGGTTGTGTGCTGCTTTATGCTGGCATGTGAGAGAAAGCTGGCAGCCTAGCAGGCTAAAGCTGTTGAGCTCAATACATGTGAACGAGATAGGCCACTGTTTCAGTGCCTCAGTGGTAGTAGGGAGAATGGCATTAGCTCTTAGAAGGCAACCAAAAGGAATATGAAGTACTATATCCTAGCATTCAACAAGGAA
Organism: Pteropus vampyrus; assembly: GCF_000151845.1. NCBI lineage: Eukaryota > Metazoa > Chordata > Mammalia > Chiroptera > Pteropodidae > Pteropus > Pteropus vampyrus. The sequence continues at coordinate 563,799 of NW_011888961.1, forward strand.
GACTCAAGCTCTTAGGGTCCTGCCTGGCCAGCAGCTTGGTGGTAAGTAGGAGCCTGTATTGGCTGAGACAGATCTGGCCCAGAGATCAGATATGACAGACCACTGTGCCATTTCTCTACAATGATAAAACTTCTGGTTAAGTCTGCCAAAGGTTAACATTAAACGGTTCAAGGCACCATGAGGGTAGACTATCTGTTTAGAATTTTCAAACAAGAAAGACTGAGAACCTCTGGCGGGTGGTGGGGGAGATAAAGCATTTCCAAATATCATTCTTTCAACTCAGGCATTACACGGGAAGAACAGAGACACGTACATGCTCAGACGTGAAGGCAATGAGCCTGGGGACGGCGGCCATTCCTTTCTCCTTGACTTCTGGGAACATCTTAAAGCGCGCAATCAGCATGGCATACATGTTGGATATGGCGCCACCTAGAGTGCACAGCAACACACAGTTACCTTTTCCAGCCATTACCAACATTATTACATATGCAAGCCACATTCCTATTGCCACTGGTCTAGAGTCCTCCTTGGACACAGGAGAAGACGTTCTTATTGCCTATCCTTTGAACTTGATCCTAAGGCACTAGCTGAGATGGTCCAGAAAAAGAAACACTGGGCAGAACCATAGGATGGATGCTCCCCCTCCACACTCATCTCTGTTACCAACGAGAGATGCGATAGATTCTGATTTTGCTGGGAGCTCTTTAAAGAGCCTTTTAAAAACTGAGAAATTGTTGCCTTCCTTCCCAGCTTGTAAATGTGGTCTTTCCTACTGATGTCCTGATGGAGAAGTCTTATTTATTTTCATTTCAGTTCATGCAATGCCTTGTACTTAAACTGAGACAAATCAGTTGCCATTAATGATGTGAACTATAAATCAACAATTCTTACAGAATGAGGATAAACATTCAATCCCATCTCATCATACTCATCTCTTAATTTGCCTGAAAAGATTCTTCCCTCTCAATGACATTATCGAAATATAATTGTAATGGTTAATAAAATCTTATTTTGCAATTACAGAAAAAACACACAACTAATGGAATTTTAAGTCCATATTGAATATCTTTTTCCTGAGTCATCCTAAGATTGTCAAGGATTTCATACCATAAGATTTATGCCTTATAACTAGAGTCTCATTTGACAAGCAATGAAGAGTGAGTTTTTCCCCAGGATTGTTGGAAAGGTTAGAATTTTTGCTACCCATGAAAAAGACAGATTGTTGTGCATGCAAATGATATACTGGCATGGAAGCTGTGAGATCTTGGGGCAGAGTGAAGGGACTGTCTCCCCTCCCATCCAAAGAAGAACATGCCATCACATGAGTGCTGAGTTCCCTTTCCTTCTGGTAGCTGAGGAGCAAAAGGGGTCTTATGCCTAGTTGAATGGCCCACCCGAGGCCATAACCCTTGCCTCATGGGTCCTGGGCTCTGACGCAAGCAGGCACCCTGACACAGAGCATTCGTCACCCAGATCCTGGCTCTGTCATCAGGCAGAATAAGGACGATTCCTACCTCTTCTGGACTCCAGAGACTTGGGATAAGCAGAATCCAGGTCAGACCTGCTTTGAGCAGAAACTGTGTCTAAAAGTCT
>NW_011888961.1:566636-582086 GCF_000151845.1 Pteropus vampyrus
AAAGGAATATGAAGTACTATATCCTAGCATTCAACAAGGAAGACTCAAGCTCTTAGGGTCCTGCCTGGCCAGCAGCTTGGTGGTAAGTAGGAGCCTGTATTGGCTGAGACAGATCTGGCCCAGAGATCAGATATGACAGACCACTGTGCCATTTCTCTACAATGATAAAACTTCTGGTTAAGTCTGCCAAAGGTTAACATTAAACGGTTCAAGGCACCATGAGGGTAGACTATCTGTTTAGAATTTTCAAACAAGAAAGACTGAGAACCTCTGGCGGGTGGTGGGGGAGATAAAGCATTTCCAAATATCATTCTTTCAACTCAGGCATTACACAGGAAGAACAGAGACACGTACATGCTCAGACGTGAAGGCAATGAGCCTGGGGACGGCGGCCATTCCTTTCTCCTTGACTTCTGGGAACATCTTAAAGCGCGCAATCAGCATGGCATACATGTTGGATATGGCGCCACCTAGAGTGCACAGCAACACACAGTTACCTTTTCCAGCCATTACCAACATTATTACATATGCAAGCCACATTCCTATTGCCACTGGTCTAGAGTCCTCCTTGGACACAGGAGAAGACGTTCTTATTGCCTATCCTTTGAACTTGATCCTAAGGCACTAGCTGAGATGGTCCAGAAAAAGAAACACTGGGCAGAACCATAGGATGGATGCTCCCCCTCCACACTCATCTCTGTTACCAACGAGAGATGCGATAGATTCTGATTTTGCTGGGAGCTCTTTAAAGAGCCTTTTAAAAACTGAGAAATTGTTGCCTTCCTTCCCAGCTTGTAAATGTGGTCTTTCCTACTGATGTCCTGATGGAGAAGTCTTATTTATTTTCATTTCAGTTCATGCAATGCCTTGTACTTAAACTGAGACAAATCAGTTGCCATTAATGATGTGAACTATAAATCAACAATTCTTACAGAATGAGGATAAACATTCAATCCCATCTCATCATACTCATCTCTTAATTTGCCTGAAAAGATTCTTCCCTCTCAATGACATTATCGAAATATAATTGTAATGGTTAATAAAATCTTATTTTGCAATTACAGAAAAAACACACAACTAATGGAATTTTAAGTCCATATTGAATATCTTTTTCCTGAGTCATCCTAAGATTGTCAAGGATTTCATACCATAAGATTTATGCCTTATAACTAGAGTCTCATTTGACAAGCAATGAAGAGTGAGTTTTTCCCCAGGATTGTTGGAAAGGTTAGAATTTTTGCTACCCATGAAAAAGACAGATTGTTGTGCATGCAAATGATATACTGGCATGGAAGCTGTGAGATCTTGGGGCAGAGTGAAGGGACTGTCTCTCCTCCCATCCAAAGAAGAACATGCCATCACATGAGTGCTGAGTTCCCTTTCCTTCTGGTAGCTGAGGAGCAAAAGGGGTCTTATGCCTAGTTGAATGGCCCACCCGAGGCCATAACCCTTGCCTCATGGGTCCTGGGCTCTGACGCAAGCAGGCAGCCTGACACAGAGCATTCGTCACCCAGATCCTGGCTCTGTCATCAGGCAGAATAAGGACGATTCCTACCTCTTCTGGACTCCAGAGACTTGGGATAAGCAGAATCCAGGTCAGACCTGCTTTGAGCAGAAACTGTGTCTAAAAGTCTCACTGTATACTAGACTAATTGGGGGGATTGCTTCATAATTTATATCAGTGTCTAAGCACTATGCTGTACACCTGGAACTAATATAAAATAATACTGAATGTCAACTGTAATTGAAAAATAAAACTAACTAAATAAATAAACAATAAAAGTCTGTCTAAAAGCTTATACTTCTCAATCTTGCCACTTAATGATATTTTGGGCTGGATAATTCCTTGTGAAGGGCTGTTCTGTGCATCATGGAGTGTTTAGCAGCATCCCTGGCCTCTACCCACCAGATGCCAATAACACTATGCTCTCCCAGTGTGACAACCAAAAATGCCTCCGGACATTGCCAAATGTTCCCTGGGGGGCAAGATCGAGGGCAAAATTCTCCTGACGAGAACCGCTGCCTTCACTGTCCTTCTCAGAAAGGCCAGGGAGAAAGGAGGACAGAAGAAAAAGGGGAAGATGTACACAAAGAAAGTGCGTTTCACAGGACACTTATCCAAGAAGCTTCTGCCTTCCCGCTCTTCATTTTGCACTTTAGCCGTTCTCTGTCTAAGGGTTCAGCAGCCCTGACAGGGATGAAGAGGCTTCTGGGCCTCTGGGCCTCTGGACAGAGCAGACTGTTTTGTGCGACACAGACAGGAAGACAGATGCGTAAGCCCTGTGTGCTCTTTTTTCCCCATGAATTTTCCACAGAAAGGATGCAAAAGCAAACCCTGAACCGTTCTGAAAATCTTGTTAGAAAAAGGCTTGTGACTAAGCCAAGCCTCTTTTCTTTTCCTCTCAGCCCTTCATGACTTACTGAGCAGCAAGGAGCGCTCAGTTCTCTCTGGCTATCAGGTGTAGGTGATGTCACATAAACGGATTTCTTCTAGAAGTCCCAAAGGACTTTCCATGATTCATGAAGCCTCCGAATGTGGATGGAGGTGTAAGGCAAACTGAGCTGAGCTATATATTCGAGCCACAGACCTAACTCTTTGTGCTTAGTCCCAGGCAATGGGACTTTTAGATCTCAGGCACATAAGATGCATGATTTCTCCTCTCCCCATTCTTCAAATTGTAAGACTCTTTACCCTTAGAAAGGTATTCATTAGCAAGTAAAAATGCTACAGTCCATCTCTCCTCTGTAATGTCTGTGGAGAGCAGAGAAGAAACAGGTTGCCAATGGACTTTTCTCCTGTCTCCTCCCCACTTTGCAATGTCTACGTTACACTGTAGAATGACATCTGTGGATTCCATCTTGGGGTGAGAGAATATGGGTCTTGAGAATCTAAGGAAGAAGACCCATGATCAAGTTAAGTCTTGTCTACCCCTTCTCTTGACCATTTCCTGTCATTGATGAGGGTGGCAGGGCAAGCCCTAAATCTATACCTGGCTTAGCAGAACTGCCAAAGAGGCTGCTTTCTCTTGGTGTGTGTTTTCTGGGGCAGGTGGGTTCCAAGACCAGCCAGGTAAATTAGGCCCGTCCCAAGCCCCTTTAGTCAACTTTTTGGGGTCGACAGGAGCAGCTGTTCTCTCCCGACTCCTGGAGAACCATTAAAAGAGAGCCCAGGACACTCTTGGCTCCCTCGGGGACAGCTCAATCATACAACCAACCTGAGAGAAGAAGTATGAAGGTAAGAATGATGCTGATTCCTGAACTCTACTCATTCCTCATGAAAAATACCTTAAGAGCTTCAGTTCCAGGCAATGATGACAAAGTTCCCTCAGGAGGGAATGGTTTTCCAGAGGAAAACTAAGTTTCCTACCAAATAGAGGCTAGCTTAAAATTCCTCACAGCTGGTGTTCAATGACTTAAAAAGAAAAGGCTAATTTTCCCTTCCATTTAACTAACACGTTTTCCTTTAGCACCTGAAAAAAAAAAAAGTGCTATATCTTTAAAAACGTAAACTAAAATAGCAGATCTGAACTTGTAGGTAAAAGCTGCTTGATTTAAGCCTTGGCCTCGAGGCCACTGTCGCTCGTTTATCATTTTTTCTTTTCACCTTTTCTTTATTTTCTCTCTCCCTCATCATCCGCTTGTCTTTGTAGGTTTTCTGAAGAGAGATCACAATGTGGCCTTTGCTAGGCCTGACACAATGGTAGGTGTGGCTCTGGCTTAGTGTACTGAGTGCTAGGGGAGCCCCCAGCCCATTATGATGACCTCCTTCCTGCCACTGATTAGGGGATGATCTGCACACTAGGTTTCTTTAGAGACACTCTCTTCCCACTGCCTTCCTAATTTCTATTTCTCCTTTGCCACAAACCAAGGTCACACACAGACCTGGGAATCAGGGCCAGGGCTTTTTGTTCCAGGTTGATTCAGGTGCAAGCAAAGGAGCTCACAATTCAATGGCTGATGATACGAGGCAGCTTAGAAAAGACTGAGTGGCATGACAAAGAAGAGAGGGAATGAGAAAATTCTTAAAGAAATCATCACTCTCTTTTTTAGCTCTAAGAAATTGTCTCCCGAGGCATTCTCTGCCCTCCTCGATCAGCTTCTCTGCTTATTGCTGGAAAGCGGCAAGGTACATAGGCTCTATTAAGTAGACCTGCCTTGTTATGCACCCTCAAACAGAGAATAAATACTTTATTCAAAGAGGCTTTCCTTTTCCTTTCTCTAATTCTGGGAAGAGCATCCGAGAGTGAATTCTCTTTTAGGAATCTTTACTCTTTTGTTCTGCATGATCCATACATCTTGTATGTAGGATCCCAGTAGAACTACTGGGTAAATATCATCTCTGTTTATGCTCCTTTTGAATACAAATAACTAATGTTCAAGCATGGGGTAGTTAGTTGGCTTGGAGGTAGAGCTAATGGTCATGTGTACTTAATCACACTCATTCTTTTGATCAACATACAGCCTATTAACCTAAACAGAAATACGAACTAGATTGTTAATCTTTCCTAGGTTCATAATAGGGCATTGCACATCAGAAGGAAAAAACACAAAGAAAGTCGAAATATCATATACCAGGAGAAAATATCCCATCGCCAGAGCCCCCAGGCCAGCCAATGATTTCTCTCATTTTCTTTAGCGTGACATATTCCAAAAGCACAAATACTGGAGCAATTTCATAGGTGAACCTGAAATGTAGTAATGGTCACATTTTATGTATGTAACTAAAAAACATAATTCACCATTTCAATATCTATAGAACTATTTCCTTTCTCAAACACTACATTTGCAACTGTTATGAGTATAGCATTAAGCAGAGAGAAAATGATGCCTCCTAAAAGGTTTGCTCATTTTTCTATATTTGTAAAGTCAAGAGCTTCAATTATTGGCTTACTGTACAAGGGTCATTTATCATATTGAATAAAGAACATTGCTGAGTAACACTATTTAAAAGACAACATCTGGTCTCATTTCTCTTTTACAGTATACATAATTATGAACCCAAAATGCAAAGAATACTCTTTTACATTTAAAAAATGTAGTATAACTTTGCATGAAAGTTACATCAGGACTATTTCTATTAAGATAGAATGAACACCCATATACTTCTGAAGTCCATATCTCTATTTTAGGGGCTACTTAATAAAAGAGATTTTCACAGGAGAGGTAGAATAAAGACTATGGAATCTCACTAATCATTATCCTGGATTACACAAAAAACACACTTACATGTTAGTGTTTGCTGTCGATGTCAGCCAGTCTGCCGCTAATCCCACCATATCCAGCCCAGTGGAGAGTTGATTGAAATATCTGGGGTGTCCTGAATTAAATGGAATACCAGAATCAGGGCTGTCTCCATTAGAAAATAAATGCCTCTCAAACACACAATTTCTCTAGCTAAAGAACCTTGAAAGATCCCTCAGTATTAGGAAATGCATATTCAGAAACCCACACGCACGCATGCACACACACACACACACACGCGCGCACACACACACACACACGCGCGTGCACACACACACACACAAGAGCATTTTCTTTAGCAAGAGAGACTATTTTGTGTTTTGGTATTTCTTAAAACACTCTAAAAATCTTCCTTTGAACATTTACTATAAAAATAACAAATGTGGTTTGCAATGTGGACGCTCGTTAATTTCCTAGCATTCTTTTAATATATTTGCAAACTAAAAGGCTAGTGCAATCCAAACATATTCAAAGATAAGCTATTCTTGTTTACACTCATGCTGTTAAAAATCCTTTTTTGTTGAAGCTGTTGTGGAAATCGGTCATTCCATGACATCCTCCAGGCATGCCAACATTCATAATAATATCAGTGACAAATGGCTGATGATTACAAAAGACAAGGCAAAAATGAGAAAATAGGACACTCAGTTGAATGATTTGCCCTGTATTGAAAAGGTGATGATTGTCTAAAGATGGCATGGACAAACGCAATTCTTGTCAATTCTTTTCTTTCCAAATATTTAATTATAAACAACAGAACTCCTTAGTTGTGATTTTTTTAAAAAGCTGAATACAGTCAGCATCACTGTCTTGTCAACAAGATACATGAAGATATCATCAATGGACTGATCAGTCCATTAGCAAGGCTTATCTAATTAATTTCTGGATGTCTCTTGGACTCTCAAAAGGGGTTGACATCCAAATACTCCAGAGGCTATTATTTAAAATGTGATGGTAAGTATCTCATTAGAATTCCATTTCCTTCTCTTGCCCCATAAAAGCCTATCTATAAATCTGCGATTTGCTTAGCAGCAAAAATTTGGGAAGATAAACAATTATGGATATAGCATCTGATAAAAAGGCATCTGCCACTTACTGGACACCTGTCTGAAGCCTGGGGATGTGATAGTCTCTCATGCCAGCATGGGCAAAACAAGATAAAGGGAGGCAATGGGAAAAGCAGAGACAAAAGTCAACACGGAGCTTATCTCTAGGACCGGGAGTGCTCTCTTATCAGCCCCTGGCATGTGGCTACACAATTAGACGCTGAGAAAAGATAGGGGCTGGGAAAGGAAAGAGCACATTTCAAAGAGATTGAGTTTTGTGCGGTGCTCTCTCCATTCCCTGCCATTGTTTTACCTTCCTATGGCCTTGCACAGTGCCCTTCGGTCTTTTTTGCTCTTTTCCAGGTCCTCTGATGCCGACCCTGTCAGTTTATGCATCCAGGGAAGTGAAAAAGCCTTCTTTGCTGCCCCCGCCGTCTGGAGCAACCCTCCACTCCTCTCTGCCTCATTGACTGCCCATTTCATTAGCGCTCACAGCTGAAATCATAGCGGTCTTCTCCCTCCCGTTGCCCCTGCATTTCTTTCCCTAAGCCATTTCTTTAAAGCGAGGAAATTAATAAGGATTAGCAAATCTATCCATTAATCTAAGCTCCCAATTCATATGCATTTTTCTAGACGAGTCTGGTGTCTATTATCATGCACTATTTAACTCTGTGGGGAATTGGGCATGAAAACCTCTGCATAAAATCCAGAGGGATGCCAAGATGTGTGTCGTGGTCCAGGATATCAGAAAGCCAACCCAGCGCTTCCACCCCCACCCGCCTTGACTGCCTTTGGGAAATTATGGAAGTAAGTTTGTTGCGTCAATGACCTGGGCCCTTCTCTATTTTTTTTTTTTTTTTTTGACCTTGGTCTCCCATTTCACCTGACTTTCTCCTGCCTCAAATTTTTCATTCACTGATAATGAAGTGAAAATACAGAGGAAGATAGTTTGATGGGTCAGAACAACATGATCTCTTGGTTTCTGCAGAAATATTATATTTGCTCTCTTTGCATGACCCCTACAGGCTGCAGGTGAATCTAGGCAGGGCTCTCTGAGAGGAAGGATGTGAAAGACCTGTCTTGGAGCCTGCCAGCTGCCCCAGCAGCTCTGGCATCCAGCTGCCGCTGCCTCCGCCCCTACCCGGCCCTGTGCTTCGAGGCTGCGCGCCAGGAATCGGGTGGCCACGCGTAGCCCGCTCAGCCAGGGCGACAGAGAGTTTGAAACGTGAGATTAGAGCCGCTCACACCTCTGGAACGCTTCCTGCAGATTATCAAATGAGGCGGCAAGGATGCGCAGACTGCGAACAGCCAGCCCTGGGTACCTCTGACACGGGTGTCTACAATCATTTGGGGAGGAGCCCGAAGTCGTCCAAACTGCTCTCTATGTACCGGCAACACACACCCAAGGATGCCTCATTTATTGACGCTTCAGTTCCTTTGCCTGATGGTTGGGTTTAAAAGGGTCAAGACAACATCGACCCCTCCAACCCCCAACCACCACCATCACCACCAAATCTAATGGCACACCTCTCTCCTCCCGCAAACGCTAATTATTCCAGAATTCTTTCTCTGCGATTTTCAGTTTTCTGTTCCAACATTTCTTGCAGAGGCAATTTTAACAATACATGAAGACTTCATTTTAATGTATCTCTCCACTGCTCCTCTCTCTTATCTAGGCTTGAGTCCAAGGGGAAATTAGGTTAAGGACTCTCAGTAGAAAGCAGGTGATAACATGCATTTTATAAAAGAAGCATTAAATGCCTGACGGTAGCAGAGATGGTAACTACTTGACAGACCCTAAATAGTACTAGTTGTCAAACACGAGTTATAGCATTAAAACCTATAAACTTGCCAGTCGAAAAGAGAAGATGACTATTATTTCTTTGAAAGCTATTTGAGGGTAGGGTGGAAGACCAGACTATGTATGTTACAGATAACATTGATATTGAATTACTATTGTTATACCTTGTTTAGAAATTCAACTTAATCAATCATATTTTCCCAGAAACTCTATATACAATGCATTAGAGCTACACTTGACCAACAGTTTTACAAGCATTTTGACAAAAAATCTAAGTATTAAGTTGGCCCACTTTTTCCTGATACTAAATGGAACACAGAATAGCAATACCCATTATCTTAACTCTTTAATTTGTCTTTAAGACACCATCAGCTTTTAAGGATGAAGATGTAAAAATATTTGTATAGATTCTTTTTGGTTTGGTCGCAATACAAATAATAGGTAGCAATTTACTATTAACATTTAAATATTAGGTTAGGTGAAAGGGTCAAACAAAAATGAATTAAAAGCATTTTCAGGTTTGTGCCTACAGATAAACGAAAAGCTGTGAGGAAAAACATCTTTCATGCCTAATATATACATCTTGTGGATTCTCTGTGAACATAATTGAGAATGATATCTAATAAGCCTTCAAAAATCATATTGCACAGACTGAATTTGATAGAAATTAAGTCAAATTCCTTTCCCTATATATCCAATTCTAAGTCCATAGTCTCACAAAAGTGGATACTTATTAATAATTCAGTACATCGATTTCCCAAGTTTTCTTCTATGCATAGCTTTCCTCTCTGTTCGTATAAAGAATGTGCAAAAACAAAAACACAAAATAGAAAGAGCGAAAGCCACATAGCAAACATTCTTAAAATGTTTGGTGTTGATTAGAATGATACTGATCAAGTTTAGATCCAAATCAATTAGCCACAAATCAATTTAGATCCACAAGGTCTTTCTCTTTCCCCCGAAAATTTAGTCATACATATTTTTATTGCTTTAATGAAGTGTTGCATCATGTATCGGGATGATTAGAGACAATGTAGAAAAGGAAGAGGTAATCATGACCTGGAAGATGAATAGCAGACTTTGTGTAGATAAAATGAAGGCTTAGAATGCACCCACATAATTGACACACCTGGAACTATAAAATGAATAGAGTATGTGAAATAGAATACTGTGAAAAAGCAAAAATACCAAATATGATGAAAAATCTGCCCCTAAGGATATCTGATTCCCTAACCCCCCTTTTAAATTCTTATCTTGTATACAGATTAGCTCTGAAGCATACATCATCCTTGTATACATGGCTGAATTGTTAGGATAGTTTGTATTGTGTTTTCTTCTGTGTACATTTCTTTGAAAATGGAGACAACTTGGAGTTCAAATCTGAAGTCTTGGCCATTTGAGACAATGCCAAAATATTATCTGTCTGGTTCAATAATTATATAAAATGGTTTGTCCAATTTCTGACCATTTCTATGCCAAAGAAATGATCAGGACTACATTAGTATTTGGGCTTTTTTTTTGGATCATGTTTTTTGAGCATTCATTTCCACATTCCCTTTCTTTCTCCATTTTGGGTCCTTTCTACTGGCCTCTGCTGACAAATAGTTGCTTCTACATCAGTGGTTAATCCCCATGGCCAAATACGTGCAATGTAAAATCTGACGATTTATAATTAACGTTTCTGATATTGTCAACTTCAGAAACATTAACACTAATAACAAAGGGTGTTTTCATTTGAGTCATTCTAATAATGACTATTTTTTAAATGGCGAAAATAACTTTGTAAATTTGAAAATGTTAGTAACTCCATAAAAAAGAAAATATTTTATAGAAAAAAAAGATTGTGAAAGAAAAAAGAGCTTTATTATTTCTGATGAGACAATACCTGTTTTAATTGCATATTTTAGAGTTGTTTGGCAATGCATCAAAATTTCCTCCAAATTTTGTGGTTGGTCTGTCAATTCCCAATTATACTCTTGAAGAAGCTCATTAGGGTAATGGAAATCAATCACTTTGGTTGATCTATCGAAACTTTTCACCACATACTGAAGCAAAATATTCATAACATCCTGCAGAAATGCCAAGGTGGGCCTCTCTCCATCACAGGCTGGCAGCAGGTCTAAGGAAAGGAATCAAAATGCCACGTTTTAATTTTACTATGGAAATATCCAGGCAAGATCTTGATCTGGCAATTTCTCTTTGAACTGAGAGATTATATGTTTTTTAAAAATCTGGAAACTCAGAGCGTTTTCTTTAAAAGGGAGGCATTTTTCAAAGACGAATGAATGAGAAAAATTAGGATTTCTCCTTCCCACCCCAAATGAACTCTTGCATTTCAATCCATAACTTATTGTTTGCTTTCTTTTTAAAACAGAGTGTACCTCCACTTACTTATTTCACAGGGGGTTCTTCCTAAATGTTATTTCTCAGCAAATTATCTTAAATGATTATGGAAATACTCCACATCAAAAATGGTTGAGGAATGCCTTTGGGCAACCCAGCAATGCGGAACATGCAACGTTAGGATCTCTGGCTTATTATGAAGGCCCGCTATTTCTAAAGCTAGTGTTCGTGTATGTGTGTGTGTGTGTGTGTGTGCGCGCGTGTGTGTGTGTGTGTGTGTTTGTGTGTGTGTGTGGTGCGCACGCGTGTTTGGATGACTAGATGTGTAAGCCTAAAGGAGTAAAACCGCGCACAGGTCTCGCGTGAATGGAATCGTTCTCCTGTGAAATCGCAGCTACAAATTACTCGTGCGATCGGAAGACCTAGAAAGTCTTAGCAATTCTGAACAGGAAACCAAGTCCCACCCGAGGCCTCAGCTGTACCAAAAAGCCGACCTCGAGCTCCACGCACATAGGCTCCTCGGCCCCCGCAACCCCGAGGGCGGCCTTGGGGTTAGAGTGCACGGCCCCTCGGACCCCCTTGGAACGATGGGGCCCAGCACCACGCAGAAGCGGGGGTCAGGACTCGGACCATGGGGGCAGGCCGGGCGTATCTCACTTTCCACTGAAGATGCCCGGAAGGTCCGCCTCCGCCCTCTACCTTCGCTCCTGGTGTCCTGCTCATGGTGCGGGTCCCTCTTGGCCGCGGTGGGCGGGGCAGAGCAAAAGGCAGGGGCTCCCCCCGGCCCCACGAGGCGCCTTTACCTGTTGCGTGTAGAAATGCATAGTTGATATCGGCTTTGGGGCAGCTGCACGGCTTCTGGTTGCAGGCACAGGCGGCCTTCCGGGACGTGGCCCGCGGGGGCTCGCTCCCGCCGCTCTCCGCGGGCTTCTCGGCGTCTCCGTAGAGCAGAGCTGGGCAAGGACACGGAACGCGGACCTCGGTCAGCCACTGCCCGCGCGGCCGGGCTCCCTCGTTCCCTCTTATCCCGGCTCCGCTGCTGGGGGCGTGGAGCTGAGAAGGTGGCTTTGCCCCGCGGGCCCCCAGGCACCTGGCCCTGTCCGCCTCCCTCCCCTGGGCACAGGCACTCACCGCACAGCTTGTTTCCAATGCCGCCCGTGAACTTCTGGGCCACCTGACACCAGGCTCTCGCTGTAAGTAAAGACAGGCAGGAGGATAGAGAGGCAGAACGAGAACAGCAGACGAACGTGTGAAATTTCTTTCTATGTGAACGACGTCAATAAACCTAGGGTCGGGGAAGAGGCCGTCTGGGCTCCGCACCGCGGGCAGGTGCGGGAGGTGCTCGAGAGCCTGGCAGCCCCGCTCGCTGATTCATTTTCCAAGAAGAAGCTCACACCACGGCCCCTTGCACTTGCCTTCCAGGTACCAGTCGATTCTGGCAAACTCCCTTTCCTGCCTCTCTCGGGCGAGTTTTCCTAGACACCGAGCTTGTTCCTTTCCTCGTAGGTTCTCCTTCTAGACAAAGCATTCTAGACCAAGTCGAGGTGGGGAAATTTTCACCTTTCCAATTTTTCCTTTCTCCATTGAGACTCTGTCCCTCTCCAGGGGCCATACACCAAGATGGTGGCAGTGTCCCAGACCCGCGGAATTCAGGGGCGAGGAGATGATTTTGATGGGAAGGCTCTCCCAGACGTCAGCGGGAAAGGCCCGGGATTTTTGCGGGGAGGTCTTCCTAGGGGATAAGGACCTGTGGGGGTTTTGGTCTCTTGGACCATCAGTGACCTACCCCAAGAGCAGGGCGAAGCTACCGAAGTTTCCTGTTGCAGGTGGAAAACCTCCTTCGTCTTCCCTAGCCCCGCAAACCCCAGTCCACGCGCAAAGCTCGCCTGCTGCAGGTCCCGGTCCTCCTACCTGTGCCGGGGTTCTCGGGATCCCCAGAACCATCTTCAGATCCAAAGGACCAAAAGCCGGAGCCGGGAGAGGCCATCAGCGCTGCGAGACTGGAGCAGGTCGCCTCTGAGTGCGAAGTGTCGGAGAGCTGCTCTCGGCTCAGTCCTGCGCGCGCGTGCCTGTGGGTGGCGGGAGGACCGCACCGCGCGGGGACCCGCGCGGCCGCGCGGCCGAGGGTGGGTGTCACACAGGGACAGCAAAAGTGCGTGTCTGCGTGTGTGTTTGTATTGGAGTTAGGGCTTTGAGACGTGGCAATGCTCTCTGAAAGCTGTGGAGGTTAAATATGAAAGGCGACCGTAAGGGTCCTCAGAGCCAGGAGATGGGAAGGCGCAGAGCGCCGGAATGATTTTGAAGGCAAGGGAGCCCAATAAGGACGGATGAGGGGGCGGCGGAGGGGAAAATGGGAGAGGGAGGGAGCCGAATCGTGAGGGTGCGAGGCAGGCAGTGCGCACGAGCTGGAGTCAGAGCGAGTGGGTGGGAGGCGTGCAGGCGAGTCCAAGCAGAGAGCGAGGAGGAAGGGCGACAGCAGCCCCCGCCGGTCCGGGTGCGCTGTCCATGGTGCTAACGCGGTCAAGCGAGCGCTGGCTTCAGAGAGGGGTGGACCAGAGAGACCTTGGCGAGGCGGGAAGGGTGGCTGAGAGGTGTCTTGTATTACGCATTAACTGGTGTATTGTTTGAGGTCTGGCTCTGGCTGCCGGAAAGGAGGCGCGGTTCCCGCGCCGCCCTCCTTCAAGACAGTACCGAGGTCGCTGTGACCTCGAGAGCCTGAGAGGCTGGACCAGAATCAGGAGCAGTTCGAGAGCTTGGGAAGGGGACAGCGGGGGAAGGAACTGCGGGGGAAGGGCACCGACGCACTGATGGGCTCATTTCAGCTCCTTAGTAGCGCCTAATGCCTGCCTACTGAGCCGCGCGATCCCCGGGGGCGCACCAGTCCAGCGCTTCCAAGAGTGCAGTCGCCAGACTCACTGTCCAGGCTCTGACTGACGGCTGGGGAGAAAGACTGCTGATCGAGGCAATTAAAATCCATGCTGGAGTCTATCACCGAGGACCTCGGGCTGGGGAGAAAATAAACGAATGGAAACTTCTTGGAAGGGGCTGAGGGAGAGGAGCTAGAGTCGGCAGGATGACGGCTGATGGGGGATGGGATTGGGTCATTTGGTGACCTTGGCCTGCGGAGGCGTGGAAAGGCCGCTTCTTATGTGTGACAGGAATCAGTGTGTGCGTGGGAGGCGTGCACAGAGTCTCGAACTAAGCAATCTGAGATTTCCAAATCGAGGCGGAAAGATGGCATTGTCTGCTGGGTCCTGCTTTTAGCGGGCCTCAAATCAATGACCACCCCTCCACCAAAAATCTGCAGGATAGCATAGGGAATACGAGGAGACTGGCTATTTCTGTGGCCTGGTGAAAAGAGGTTTCTCCTTTCCTGAGAAAGTTAGAGTCTCTCTTTTCTTATAATTTCCTTTTCTCTAAAATCTGTTAAACAAAGGGAGGGCGCCCTGAGAATTCGGGCCTGTTGAGTTCGCGCTGCTGTCTTTCCCTTGGCTGTAGAGAGCAGCGGCCCGCACACCTTGTAGGTCCTGGGCAGGTGGAAAGAGGGCGAGGAGGACAGGATGGGACTGGGCTGCCTTCAGGCCTCCAGCGTCATGCATTCCTGGGATACTGCTCCCCTTGGGTGGGCGCTTTTCATTACCATTGTGTTCCAGCTACTTTTTCTCTGACCTCTTGAACCAAGTCACTCCAAGCTGCTGCCAAAGCAGGGACCCATGGATCCTCAGTTTTGGCTACCACCCTTCGACTCTGGCCCAGGAAGGACGTCGTGGGGCCCAGGGTGGCCGCCTGCAAACCCAAGTCTTGTGTCCCTAGGCACGTGTGTGTGTGTGTGTGTGTGTGTGTGTGTGTGTGTGAGTGTGTGATTGGCCAATTCTCTCCACAAAGCTTTATTTTCTTCCCATGTGACCGAGCCAAGAGAAGCGGTAGGATCTGCCCTCTGCCACCTGGCCCGAGCTGGGCATGGCACAAAGCCAGCTGTGCTGAGGAGCCTGCATCAGGCCGCGGGAGCACTGTGGGCACCGACCCAGGCTTCAGTTCGGCCCCTCTCGCGGGCACTCCAGTGGAGCCAGGCAACAACGCCAGGGTGTACAGACTTGGTGGTTCTGCCGTCTGCTAGCTGTCTGGGCAGCTCCGCCGCTCTTGCTCCAGCAGTGCAGATACGCGTCGGAGAGACGGGTTCTTTGTTTAAATCCACTCCACATCCTGCACATTTCGCTGCCAGCCAGCGGGCTGCGGTGGCAGAACTTTTCGACTATGGATGAATGGTCGAAAACATAAAGGTTCTTCAAAACAAGAGTTTCAAACACACACAAAGCCCCCGAAGGAAGAAGTGGATTAAAACACGAGGAAGGTAGAAATCGCAGCACCTGGATTTAACGGATTTTAAAAAACACGACTTAAAATGCTGTTTAAACTCCATTAAATCCCGCAGCTCTGGGGTACATTGAATCCAAAGGTGGTATTTACCCCCCTCTCTCTCTTTTTTTTTTTTAAATTAACACCTCCTTCTTAAGATGCACACCGCATTTGATTTGTTCTCCCTCAAACGCCGTCCCTCCCTAGACGGCAATTTGCTTTATAAAGACTTATATTTCTCCGAAGAGTCCACTCCCCCCTTTGTCAGGCTTGGGTTGGAGATAACAAAAGAGCTCAAGGAGGTAATAATTACCGTCATTAGTTCACAAAGGAGGCAGCCACCGAATGGGAAGGGGAGGCGGGCCAGCGCTGGGGAAAAGCTTTCCAATTCCTTTCCTCGAAAAAGGGAGCAAGACCACGCTCCGGGCCGCCTGCCGGGCCGAATTCCTTGGCTAACCTATTTCTTGCTAGTGGTTTACCCAGAGATGGCGTTGCAGGCCTGCCAAGGAAGAGTGTCTGGTACAAGTTTTCCTTCATGTCCTTCCAGCGTTTAAACGTAAAAGGACAGAAAAAGAAGAAAGATGGAAAGGAGAGAAAAAGAAAAGAAAATACAAAAGAAAAAAGGAAAACAAAATCATTGCATCCTTTCACCAAACGTTTGCC
>NW_011888961.1:583391-592429 GCF_000151845.1 Pteropus vampyrus
AAAAAGAAGAAAGATGGAAAGGAGAGAAAAAGAAAAGAAAATACAAAAGAAAAAAGGAAAACAAAATCATTGCATCCTTTCACCAAACGTTTGCCATTCTCTTTTCCAGTCCCACTTTTAAAAGTGGCGTTTAAGGAGCGGGGCAATTGCCTCTCTTTCCAACAACAGAAGGGCCAGGCTTCCAGGGGGTCTGCGGGGGCTACTCGAGGAGCCTGGATTGAAGAAGGGGCCTGGCAGGAAGCTCGGCGTTTACTCCGCCCCCCTCCCCTCCGAGTGGTGGCTGGACGGGTGAGTAAGGGTGAAAGCTGCAGGGTCACGTCGGGTGCAGATATCCCTCCCTCCCCGCCACTGACAATGAACCATGCCCTGCGGCGCTGCTTTTGTGGGTGCCTGGGCCAGGCCCTGAGCTACCCCCAGCCGCAGAGCCAGGGGGGTGGCTCCTCCCTCCGGGTCCCAGTGCCGGATAGAGGCTGCGGCACTAACCAAGGGGAAGAGCGGGGCATAGAGCGCACTTGGCCTTGGAGCTCAGCCCTGCCACCATGGGACGTTTCATTCGCGCAGGTCTCTTTTGTAAAAGGAAGAGTCTGTAGGAGTCATCTTCGGCGCTAATTCTTTGGGCTGGAGGGAACCTGACGTCCGGTGGGCGAGTGGCACAACAAACGTACCAGCCGGCTGCACGCGCTTTCACCCGCTCCTCGAATATTTCCCCAGTCTCCTGGCTCTGGGCCGTGGGTGCAGGGGCCGGGGACACAGGCAGAAGGGACGGCCCCATCCCAGAGAGAACCCTTCTCCCAATTCAGTCGTCGATGAAACCACTGCGCAACCCTTCCTCACCCGCACCAGGCCGCGTAGACAAGGAGGGTGTCTGTTTCATAGGAAAGCTCAACCTGGGTTTTAAAACTGGACGCATCAACCAAGGAATGCAAACCTCTGCCAACCGGTGCCCTCTCATCCGTCTTAAACTCACCAAAATTCAGAGCAGCAGAGATTGCCCCAAATGCGCAGACTAAGAGATCCTAAAAAATCTGACAGTTAATTATAGGCGGGGCCATAGGAAGCCACATCGTTTGGGAAAGGGGTGTGTGTGTGTGTGTGTGTGTGTGTGTGTGTGTGTGTGTTTGTAGCATATTGAGGGATTTGGAGATTTGTCTGGAGGCCATGTATGTGTCGCAGGTAAGGGGTTTTAACTTCGTATGCGCGTTTGGGTGGCCGTGGGGACATTGTTCACTCACGGAGACAAAAGGCTCCTCCCTCACGTCGTGGTGGTCCTCACCCGCACAGCGGGACTCCAAGAGCTGGGCCCCAAAGGAGAGTACAGCGCACCAGCCCTGAGAGCCACGGACTTTCCAAGGCACTTCCTTTATTTAGTAACCTTAATAACCAAGGAAAGGGAAAGCACGAGTTTGAGAAAAAAATTCATATTCAAAGCTCCTCTCGCCCACCCCGCGCTTCTCTGCCCACCGGGCTTTGTCCAGTTCTCACAGACTCAACCCGTCCCTGAGTGTCCCGCGAGCCTGGGAGGGAGAGGCGTTCCCATGAAAGAAGAAATCTTTGAAGTCCCACAAAATGAGAGAGGAGGGGTCAACGAGAGCTCCGGCGCAGTCGGGGGCTCAAAAGGAGTCGCAAACAAGTGAACACAGATACACTGGGGGACAGGAAGAGAGGGTGAGGAGCGCGACTAGGCGGGGTCTGAAGGGATCCCAGGTCTCTGCCTTCCGAGCGCCAAAGGCTGGCCCAGGCACTCGAGGGGTCACGGCCGTGGCTTCAGCGCCCGCTGCTGTCAACGCCTGAGGGTCCCCCGCTTTGGCTCCTGCACAACACTGTCTCCAGCACATTTCGGCGGCCGAGGCCGCGGAGCAGCTGGTCTACTACACTTGCTGGACCAGACGCCGGCGCTGGGAGGTTTTGCGCAAGAGCCTCCTGTAGTCGTAGGGGTTGGGCGCCGGCCCATTCTCCTCCTCCTCGGGGTCCTCCGCCGCCCAGCACCTGCGAGCGAGACCCAGGGCCCGGGCGTCAGCGGCGCCACCGTGAGCAGCAAGCACATCCCCCGCCCAGTCTGAGTTAGAATCATCTTCCCCGCACCTCCCACCACTGGCGGGAATTTGAGAACAGCACATTCAAAACGTCAGGATAGTGGCCAAAAGGATCTGCGATAATTTTTCTCGGCAGGTTTTCAAAACTCCTCTGAGTCCAGGAGCAGAAAGGCCAGTGGAACCTGGTGTCTCCGTGCTTGGATGACGGCTAAGTCAAGCGTCAAAAGGTTTAGTTCAGAAAGGTGAGGCTATTTGGCTTGAAATAATACACAACCAAAAAACAAATACTTATTTTAGTTGCCTAATAGACAACCATTATTTTGCATTTTAAACTGCTCAAATGTTTCTTAAAAATGCTCTCCTCAAATCTGACCAAGCACTCAGGGTTCCATGCAGTGGCTGTGGGCCCTTCAGCTTTTCCATTGTCTCATTGTTTTCAGTGAGGCCGCTGGACCACATTTCCTGAACTCACTGCCGGGAACCCCTGCCAGTGTTTACTTTTGGATTCTGCAGCTTGCCTGGGAAAGTGGGGTGCTACCTAAAATGCAGCTACATAGATTCATCCATTTATCCATAGAACACCCACTAAGTACCAGCCACCAGTGCAGGTGATAGGTGAGCAAAGCTCCCTGCTCTCATGGAGTTTATAGTCTAGTACAGGAGAGGGCCATAGACAGCTTTTAATATACCAGATGGTGAGAGCTGCTAGACAAAACAGGCTAATGGAGAAAGAGTGATGGTGTGTGTGTGTGTGTGTGTGTGTGTGTGTGTGTGTGTGTACAAGCAATGTCATAGAGGGTGCTGAGGAAAAGCCACCCAAAAGGTGACATGGAAGGAGAGACCTGTAGGGAGAGGAGTGAGCCAGCATATCTCTAAGGGAAAGGCAGTCATTCTAGGATGACGGTCAAACAACGTAAAGGTCTCAAGACTACAGAGTGAGTATTGTGTTCAAGGAATAGCAAGGAGGCCCCTGTGGCATAAATGGAGTGAGGGATGGGGAGAATAGCAAAGGATGAGAAAGGAAGAATAAGGCAGCGTGGAAGGTAATTTAGTGCTTGGAGCCCATTGCAAGGACTTGAATTTTCTTACAATGAGAGAGACTTTGGAAAGTTCTGAACCAAGGAATGATTCGTGAAAGGATCTGGCTTCCAGCGCGGACACAGGGAGGCCTGTAAGATCCTGCACTAGTCCGAGCGAGACTGATAAAGGCTTATTCTAGGCTTGTAGAACAGGTAAGAAACGATCAGATTCTGGTCATAAGTTGGCAGGTAGAACTGAAAGTTTGTTGATGGACTGGATGTGGAGTGTAAAGGTGAGGAACCAAAAACGTCTCCAAGGTTTTTGATTTAAACAGCTGGAAGGATAAAGTTGCCATTTGATATGAGGAAAGCTGCAGGAGGAGCATATTTTGTGGGGGAGGAGGTGGATAAAAATTTTGGTTTTGGTTATGCTAAGTTTACTTATTAAATATCCAAGAGGAGATGCTGACTAGGCAGTTGGATACCCAAGCCCTGATCTAGGCTAGAGATTTCAGTTTAGGAATTTTAACTAAATAGATGATACTTTAGGTAGTCAGAGTACGTGTTGATAAAGCAAAGGACTGGGACACTCCAATGTTGAGAGGTCGGTGCAATGAGGAGGAAGTAGCAAAGGAGAAGGAGAAGAGGCAACCAGTGAGGTAGGAGGTAAACCAAGAGAAGTCTTAGCCTGGAGACAAATGGAGAAAACGTTTAAAGAAAAAATGAGTAATTGTAAAGAAAAAGTGTTCAATGCTGCTGATGGGGTGAGATAAGAATTGAAAATAGATAACGGGATATGGAAAATGGAGGTCACCGGTGACCTTGACAGGGGCAATTTCAGTGGAGTGGTCGGATTGGAAACCGGAGTGAAGGAGCTCAGGAGAGAATGGGAAGAGAGGATGTGGAGATCTGACCATGCTCATGAATTATTTCTCTTTTAATAATGAAGGGCAGGAATGTGGGTGGTCTGGAAGGGGGACTGAGTCAAGGGTATTTTTTATGATGGGCCCAATTGCATCATGTTAACAGATTGTCAGAAATGATGCTGTAAAGAGAACAAATGTTCCAGATGCAGAGGGGAGAGTGGACAATTGCTGGACAATGTTCTTGAGTAGAGGGAAGGAGCTGGATGACAGACAGTCACCCATGGTCAACTGAGGGGAGTATATGGGTAAGTGGCAGATTTGGTGGTGGGAGCATGTGTCTGTTCTCTGATATTGCTTTCTCAGTAAAATAGGAAAAAAAAAAAAAGACTGTCAGGTGATAGAGCAGAGGAAGTCTGAAAGAGTGGACTGGGAAAGTGAAATAATGGATATTTAGGGAAATGTAGTATTGCAGAATAACTCCGAGGGCCTGCCCAAAGTATGCGCTCATAAATTTTAAGTGAGAATAGACTGTGTTTCTCTCTACTCATGTTCAGGTACATGGATGTGGGTATGGATCAGGTAGGAAGTTGGGTTCACCCAGCAATGGGGTTTACCAGCTGAATATAACTGAAGGAGAAAGGGGCAAGGTCATTGAAGACATATGAAAATGAGTGAAAATAATGAGAGGCTAGAAAGGAAAAGTTAGAATTTGCCTGCAGATGGAATATGCCTTTATTCTAGTCCATTTTGAATAGGGAATTTAAGAAAAGGAATCTTCGTGAAGGTCTTTGTGATGGGGAGGATCTTGGGTAACTGACTTGAGTTCTCATTCCTGTTCACCTCATTTCCATTATAAGAATACTGAGGACCAACAATCTTCCAGGTACATTACACACATTATTTTTAATTCTAAGGATAACATGGCAAGGCCTTAGTTCTTCTTATCGTCAATCTGCACATGAGGAATTGTAGTCGATACTAGTGTGGAGTGGAGTGGAGTGTGGATTCAAACCCTGGTCCAGAGCATGTAGTAGATCTCCTACGTTCCCTACTGTATTCCTTTGCCTCTTTTCTGCTGATGCTTGTTTTGTGATTCTCCTATCCCTTAACTGAAGCACTCTTGTTCCAGTCTATTTTTCTCCACTTTTCCCTTCCATCCTCCCTGCATCTTCTTGCCATAATTAAAACCTGGCTATGTTTTAAATACCCCACATCACTCTCTATTGCTCAACAGGTACCCGTAAAGTTCCATCTGAGGAGATGTTGCTCTCTGATGCCATTCTCGAATCACTACCTGCCACCACTTTCATTCATCTAAAAGGCATAAGACACTTAACTCATCATTGCCTTTGTCCCTGATTCCCAGATCTACTCGCCCTTTCCTGGGTGACATCAGTACTTGTGTGTGTGTGTGTGTGTGTGTGTAAATAGTACATATATTGTCAGAAAAATATGTTAAACTTATTATTATAATAAAATATTATATAAATGTTATTTATAAAATATGTTATATAAAATATGTTCTATTTATATACTATAAACATATATAACATAACGCATATTCATTATATAATTCTTTAATATATAATAAGATATGTATTCTTTCTGCAGTAATATTATCCAACATATAGTTTAGCCCCAAATTTCTCTAATTGTCTCCAAAAGTCCTTTAGAGCTCTTTTTCTGTGCTGTTTTTGTTTTCTATTTTAAATTCAGGATTCTATCAAGGGTTATCTAGTGCATCTGACGGTTCTGTCTCTTTCATCTTCCTTAGTTTAAAAAATTCCCTCTTGGAGTCACCTCATTCAGTTGTGTTATATCAACATACTTTCTCGAGTCAAGTTCCTTGCATATAAGGATCGCATCTCCCGCACCAACGCATCCACCCCTTCCCCAAACACCCAGCAGGGGCTTTGCTTAGAGAGGTGAAAGAGTAGTGGTTGAGGTCAACGACTCTAAACTCAAGAAGGCCTGTGTTCAAATTCTGGCTCCATCACTTATAATCTAGGTGAGTATCTGCAGTCATTGAGCTTTGCAGACTTAGCCTCCTCATCTATAAAATGGGTCAATGATAGTAAATGCCTTATAAGATTGCTGTGAAGATTAATGAGAGCATAGCATAGCGCTTAGCACAAGGTAAGCACTCTACCAGTGCTAGCTTCTGGCATTCTTACTCTAGTGAACACTAACTACATGTCCATAGACACTGCTGGAATATCAGGCAGTACTTCAGGGATGTAATGCTTTTACAGTACACGTGTGTCTCCTGGTGGGCGGGGGGGCGGGAGAATATACTGGAGAGGAGGCAGACCAGGTTGTTGAAATGGGAAGCAGGTAACTCAGTGAAATGCGATTTGAGCAGGGATTGAAAAAGCTTGGATTTGGTTCACTGTCCACGTGTGACATTGGGAAAGTCACTTGGTATTCTCCTGTATAGAACTCTGTGATTAGACGGGACATCTCTAAGTTCCACTGTGTTACAGTTCTTGATCCCAAGGTGAAAGAATGCATCTTCTTTTGGGTACAAGTAGATTCTGGGTACAGGTAGATTCTGGAAAAGCAAATAAAAATGGTAGCAGCCATCTTTAGGGACTGCTTCCCCTATGTCACATCTGGTGTTAAGCATCTCACAAACATTATTTCATTTCATCTCCATGACAACATGGTGGGGCAGTTATTAGTAAACCTTTTTGCACACGTGCACATGAAAGCTTAGAGAGGTCTAGTAACATGAGCAAGGTCACTCAGCTACTGAGTGGCAGAATCAAGATACAAATCTGATTCTAAGACCTCTTCTCTTAGCCATCAGGTCATATTGTAGAAGAGACAGGTGAGGGGACCTGAGTGCCCTAGGCTGATAGGACATTTGCTTAGGATTTTGGAAAACAGCTTTTCATGGCCTGTCATTGCTTACATTTCTCATATACCACATTTCCATCTTATTATGTGCCCTCGATTTCAAAGCTTCGTAAAGAGTTTTTTGGGAATGAAAAAAAATTCCCAAGGTCGTCGGTAAGCTACAAATGATTTAAGGTACTTGATGTCCAAGTCCATGGCAAAGTGAGAAAGCAAATCCAAAATACATATTTCTACATCAATCTTTTTCCCAAATATTTTTAAAAATCTGACATCTTTGATTCTAAAATATTACACAGTAGAATTCAGAAACCAATAAGTGAATAAAATTACACTGGTTAGAGTTTAACCACAGATTTTGGATATGGCATATTGCTTAGAATTAGTATGGTGATAAATCTGTCTTCCAAACTGAGGTCCATTTAAAAGGGAATGCTATCAATGATTACACCAAGACAAAGGGGATAAACTGGGATTGTGCTAAGAAAACTGAGATGTCTGATTACCCTACCATGATACCTATGATTTTACTTTTAAACAACTTATCAAAGATGCAATATTCAGTTAGAATGCTTTGTCACTAGACACACATAAAATGAAAGTGATTTAGAAATGGAACTGTGAGTATAAAATTGAAAAATTTATAACGTGTAGTTTATTACCTTTCATCAGCCTTAAAACATTGATTCGGGACTTCTCTCTGTTGTCTTCGTTCTCTTAAACTAGGTTGATGTTCCTTTGGTCCAGAACGGCTGGGTAAAAATTCCTTATAGTAGAAATCTTCCAAATCTAATAATTTTCCCTGACTGTAAGTGAACACATAAACACACCATCGTATCAATCGAATTTTCCATTCATTTAAACTTACAGGATACTTGTTTTCTTCTTTTAAAGTATTTGCTAAATTTAAGAGTAACATATACATGTCAGTAGAAATAGGAGACGTCCTGGAATGTGCAAAAACAGTATACACCATAAATTAAAAAGAAAAACAAAACCCTTATCTCTCACCTTTAAGAGAGCAGCGGCTCTTCCTGGTTCTATGGTGTTCAACTTGGCACAATATCAGCGGTTACTAGATTGCCAGTGGTTACAATGTTCCAGTTTAGCTAGATTAGGTTAGGGTTCACAACAGACCCTTGGGCCACTATGAGAAAAGCTGACTTTTATGTACTAATACACAGCATTTTCCAAATTTATCAGTCATCAGTACATTGATATATGCATTGTTTCATGATCTTACCTTACTTCCTCCACAGGTAACCTTCTGTCTTCCTCCTACCCATTGTGCTAGATTTTAATTCCTGATCATGACATACACACAGGGTATGTCCTCAACCATTGTAATTCTTAGATCTATTCTGACTGTGGCTCTGGTGCCTGTGGCGCTCAGTATCTGAGTCTGATGGGACTTCCTATGAGGTAAACAGGTGCAGGTCTGGAAAACCACCAGTTGTTACAGTGCTTCTGCAGAAGAGTGCTTTTCAAGTTAGATACCAGTTTATAAATGAACTCTCAGAATGCCACCGACCCATAAATTGGGAACTCTGTGTGCATGCATGCTTAACAGAAGAACCCTTGACTGTTATTAGCCCTGTCTGGAAATTAGATGATTGAAACAGTGGTAAACTATTAAAATAGTAAAGTACTGGTGGGCTGAAATACCAGAGGAAAAGAAAGGGAACAGGTGAATTTAAGCGTGCCACGCCTGCAGGTTGATGCAAACCTTATCCTCTTAACAAATCCGTAAAAGTGAGGCTTTGCATGTCTTGAAGAACAAAAAACAAAAAGGAGTTTGGGGCAAGAAAATTCATGGACATGGGCATGTCCAAGTTGCCCAAACAAAACCATATCCAAGAACAAGGAAAAGCAAATTCCGTATTGGGACGGCACCACTCATTCAGAACTATTTGTGTTCTTAATGTATGGCTTACACTGTGCTAGCTCAGTATACAGCCAATAGACAAGATCTTATAGATTATATGTAAACCACACACAGGTATTTATAACAAAATTGTATAAAGAGCACATTACTTTCCAAATCAATCCACATAAAATTGGTGATTATTAATTTAACTTGAACTTAGATTTATATTTTGGTTTGACAATTTATTGAAATCTGGAAATAATAATTACCTATCTTTCCTTGGTCTTCGTTTTTCTTCTTGTATTGACTTCTAAAGGGAATAGAACAATTAAAAAAATCTATATAATATTATGACCTTAACATAATGTAATTGATATAGTATTATAATCTTAATATA